>NC_044555.1:50427684-50727684 GCF_007565055.1 Rhinopithecus roxellana | reverse complement strand
ATCAAGTGGGCTTCATCCCTGGGATGCAAGGGTGGTTCAACATACGCTAATCCATAAACGTAATCCAGCATATAAACAGAACCAAAGACAAGAACCACATGATTATCTCAATAGATGCAGAAAAGGCTTTTGACAAAATTCAACAGCCCTTCTTACAAAAAATGCTCAATAAATTCGGTATTGATGGAACGTACCTCAAAATAGTAAGAGCTATTTATGACAAACCCACAGCCAATATCATACTGAATGAGCAAAAACTGGAAAAATTCCCTTTGAAAACTGGCACAAGACAGGGATGCCCTCTCTCACCACTCCTATTCAACATAGTGTTGGAAGTTCTGGCTAGGGCAATCAGGCAAGAGAAAGAAATCAAGGGTATTCAGTTAGGAAAAGAAGAAGTCAACTTGTCCCTGTTTACAGATGACATGATTGTATATTTAGAAAACCCCATCGTCTCAGCCCAAAATCTCATTAAGCTGATAAGCAACTTCAGCAAAGTCTCAGGATACAAAATTAATGTGCAAAAATCACAAGCATTCTTATACACCAGTAACAGACAAACAGCGAGCCAAATCATGAATGAACTTCCATTCACAATTGCTTCAAAAAGAATAAAATACCTAGGAATCCAACCTACAAGGGATGTAAAGGACCTCTTCAAGGAGAACTACAAACCACTGCTCAGTGAAATCAAAGAGGACACAAACAAATGGAAGAACATACCATGCTCATGGATAGGAAGAATCAATATCGTGAAAATGGCCATACTGCCCAAGGTTATTCATAGATTCAATGCCATCCCCATCAAGCTACCAATGAGTTTCTTCACAGAATTGGAAAAAACTGCTTTAAAGTTCATATGGAACCAAAAAAGAGCCCGCATTGCCAAGACAATCCTAAGTCAAAAGGACAAAGCTGGAGGCATCACGCTACCTGACTTCAAACTATACTACAAGGCTACAGTAACCAAAACAGCATGGTACTGGTACCAAAACAGAGATATAGACCAATGGAACAGAACAGAGTCCTCAGAAATAATACCACACATCTACAGCCATCTGATCTTTGACAAACCTGAGAGAAACAAGAAATGGGGAAAGGATTCCCTATTTCATAAATGGTGCTGGGAAAATTGGCTAGCCATAAGTAGAAAGCTGAAACTGGATCCTTTCCTTACTCCTTATATGAAGATTAATTCAAGATGGATTAGAGACTTAAATGTTAGACCTAATACCATAAAAACCCTAGAAGAAAACCTAGGTAGTACCATTCAGGACATAGGCATGGTAAAGGACTTCATGTCTGAAACACCAAAAGCAACGGCAACAAAAGCCAAAATTGACAAATGGGATCTAATTAAACTAAAGAGCTTCTGCACAGCAAAAGAAACTACCATCAGAGTGAACAGGCCACCTACAGAATGGGAGAAAAGTTTTGCAATCTACTCATCTGACAAAGGGCTAATACCCAGAACCTACAAAGAACTCAAACAAATATACAAGAAAAAAACAAACAACCCCATCAAAAAGTGAGCAAGGGATATGAACAGACATTTCTTAAAAGAAGACATTCATACAGCCAACAGACACATGAAAAAATGCTCATCATCACTTGCCATCAGAGAAATGCAAATCAAAACCACAATGAGATACCATCTCACACCAGTTAGAATGACAATCATTAAAAAGTCAGGAAACAACAGGTGCTGGAGAGGATGTGGAGAAATAGGAACACTTTTACACTGTTGATGGGATTGTAAACTAGTTCAACCATTATGGAAAACAGTATGGCAATTCCTCAAGGATCTAGAACTAGATGTACCATATGACCCAGCCATCCCACTACTGGGTATATACCCAAAGGATTATAAATCATGCTGCTATAAAGACACATGCACACGTATGTTTATTGCGGCACTATTCACAATAGCAAAGACTTGGAATCAACCCAAATGTCCATCTGTGACAGACTGGACTAAGAAAATGTGGCACATATACACCATGGAATACTATGCAGCCATTAAAAAGGATGAGTTTGTGTCCTTTGTTAGGACATGGATGCAGCTGGAAACCATCATTCTTAGCAAACTCTCACAAGAAGAGAAAACCAAACACCGCATATTCTCACTCATAGGTGGGAACTGAACAATGAGATCACTTGGACTCGGGAAGGGGAACATCACACACTGGGGCCTATCATGGGGAGGGGGGACGGGGGAGGGATTGCATTGGGAGTTATACCTGATATAAATGATGAATTGATGGGTGCTGACGAGTTGATGGGTGCAACACACCAACATGGCACAAGTATACATATGTAACAAACCTGCACGTTATGCACATGTACCCTAGAACTTTAAAGTATAATAATAAAAATATAAAAAACAAAAAAGATAAATAAAATAAAATAAAACAAATAAAAGCAAATTAAGAAAAAAAAAGAAGTTCTAGATAATATGATCTGCTGTGTGCTACTATGAATATGACCTAGTATCTGCTCCATTTTCCTTTTTTCTACACATTTTCTTTACTACTAGCTTTTACTTTCTCATATTCTGTACTCTATTCTAACTAGATTACTTGGCCTGCCATAGTCCTTTGTCTACACAATGACCTTTCATCCTTAGTTCCTGTTGCTGATTGCTTTCTTCTGTTAATAAGGTTTGGGTGTTTGTCCCCTCCAAATCTCATGTTGAAATGTGACTCCCAATGTTGAAAGTGGGGTCTGGTGGGAGGTCTTTTAGACATGGGGTGGATTCCTCATAAATGACTTGGTGCCCTCCTTGGAGTAATGAGTGGTAATGAGTTCACACAAGATCTGGTTGTTTAGAAGATTATGACACCTCTCTCCTGTCTCTCTTGCTTGCTCCCTCTCCTGTCATGTGATACACCAGTTTTGCCTTCATCTTCTACTGTGGTTGTAAGCTTCATGAAGCCCTCACCAGAAGCCGATTCTGGCACTATGCAGGCTGCAAAACTGCGAGTGACGGAGAGGCAGAGCAAAATGGCAGTTATCAGCAGGAACTTCTCAACTCAAATTCCTATGAGAGAACTTGATTGTGTTACATTATCTTATAATTCTAGATTGCATCATTAATGACTTGCCACCAGTTAGACTATGTATGAATTGTCTTCCCTCAGCTAAGTGTTTACTTTTGTCCTATTACTTGTGGCTGAAGTAGGAGGGGGCACATCATGTAGTTCAAAGCATGGCTGCCTAATGATGCCCCTCATTAAGGCTTTCAGCAAGGCAGTTTTCCTAAGAAAGGCTACATGTGTGAGAGACATTATAATTGATATGTCCAGGACAGAGTCGTAGCCTACTAACTCCCTGTTAATACCCAGGGAAAGAGAAACACAATAGCTTTTGAAATATCCTGATACCCAAACTAGAAGGAATCTACCTCGTCAAAAAGAGGACCTAGTGAGAGATGTGGACAGGTGCATGTTGGCTAAGCTGGAAATGGGAGAAGGGCTAGGGACTGGGATGCCTTCTGTTGCTCTGAACTTTAATATCACTAGTCTGTATCAAATACTGAAATCTGGTCAACAAACTTGGGAGGGGATGCAGTCTGACTCACTCGTTCATTGAATAAATATATACTAAGTACCCACTATGTTTCATTTGCTGGGAAACAGTGGTGAATAAAGCAGACCAAAATTCCTACCCTTATGGAGTTTACATTCTAGTAGAAAAATGAGAACAGTAACAATTATTGATTACATACTATGTGCTTTATACCATTCTAAGCATTAACACATATTAATTCATTTAAATCTCACATGGGATAACTGCTAGTATCATCATCCCTGTTTAGGAGTTGAGAGAACTAGTAAGCAATAGGATTAGGATTCAATCCCAGGTACACTGGGTGCAAATGCTACGCTTTAACAATAGGGCTTCACTGATTGAATCACAAACTATGGTATCCTGTGTTCTGAAGTTTCACAACTCCTGTGTTTGATGGAGAGGTAAATTAACATGTATTCATTCAGTCATTCATCATTTGCCAAATCATTTATAAGCCTCATTTTATTCAGTCCTTACAGCAACTCTGTAAATAATATACCATAATTCCAATTTTATACACCCAGAAATGAAGGCTTAGAGAGGTAAAGGATCTGACCCAAGTTTATATACCTACTAAGTAACAAAGCTTAGATTTCGGGCAAAGTCCCATTATTCAAATATTTTCACTAAATGTTGTTGCCTTCTATAGCTGAGTAGAGAGATGTTGTCTGAGAGAAATTGGCAATTAAAGTTGTCTTTCTGGGTTGAATTGTAGCATGGAAAAAGGCTCAGGAATTGGCTGAGGTATCAGCAGGAGAAATGGGAAAGGACCACATACTTACTAGTCCAATAGGAATAAGAATAGAGTGTGTTGTGGAGTGGTTTTGTCTCATGAATATGCATAAATATGTTAAACTGTGGTTTCTGGCCAAAGATATGAGTGTCTTTTGGTCTGTTGCTCTGTGATCCACATGTAGGCAGGGAGGACACAATATATTTTGAATCAGATTGACTGCCCTCAGCCACCACTTCCTTGTTCAAATTCCCAATCTCTTTCTTGTCACAGGCCCTAACGACTTAACTTGCTTTTCTCTTTTTCAAACTTCCCCTACCACTCTGTCTCTCAAGACACCACTCTCCCAGAGTTGGGAGTGAGATGATCCTTCTCTTTATTTGTTGTTTTCTTCAAGAGAAACTTTTTGTGCCTGTAGGGTTTTACTGTTATTCATTGTATGTGTGTGTGGGTGGGGGAGGGCGGAGGAGTTGTTTGAGAGAACACTGTAGGACAAAGAAATAAGGGACACTGTAAGGAAACCAGAAAGGAATTATGCAAAGAGGGCCAAAGAAATCTAATTGTCTTGTGTATACCTGGGTCCTTGTTTCACACTCTCTGACTCCTATTGTAATGCTTCTGGCAGCCTCTTTGAATTCCAGAAGTTCTCCTTATATTTCTAAGGGCAAACTCACCAACCACCTCCCATCACCCCATCTTCCAAAATTTAGATTAATGCCAACAATTTCCTCCTTGAAAGGAGGGATGAGGAGAAACCTAACATTTAATAAGAACATATTATGGGCTAAATCATTGGAATCTTGGAGGAAACTAAGTTTTAAAGAGGGTAAGTAATTACCCTTGCTTCTTGTCCTATAGCTATTAAGTGATATAGTCAGGATTTTAATCAGGTCTCTCTTACTCTAAAGTTTCTATCATCTTCTCAGTGTGCCACAGGGGTCTCTCACATGCTGAAGTCCCAGCATCTAGACCTAAAAATACATACAGGCCAGAAGAACAATTGTCAAGTAGATGGTTGATATGGTCACACTGGATAATTTCCTTGTATTTTGTGTGAGATAGGAGCATCTTTAGCTGGTCTTATTGGGAAAGTTAGGGGAGAACTCTGGTTCCTAGATGTAATTCAGGGTTATTGTCTTCAGAGCTCAGCATTCACAAACTGATTGCGGGAAGAGGTGGAGGAGAATAATGAGCCAGGGTCTGTTTGA
Source organism: Rhinopithecus roxellana (assembly GCF_007565055.1). Taxonomy (NCBI): domain Eukaryota; kingdom Metazoa; phylum Chordata; class Mammalia; order Primates; family Cercopithecidae; genus Rhinopithecus; species Rhinopithecus roxellana. Next base: position 50,722,173 of record NC_044555.1, on the reverse strand, counting down.
GACCAGGCTCCTGGGACTGGATGAGAGTTGCCATTACTGGACCCAGGTGCATATATTAAATAGAGTTGCTGTCAAGTTAATGGTTAGCATGAGGGGAAGGAAAGCTTATAGTGCATAACAACACAGTTCAACTTTGTTTTTCTATTGAACTCACATCTTACAGATGAGTAAATTGAGGCTCATAGAGGTTAAGTCACTTGCCCACAGGGACATGGCTAGTTTGTTGCAGAGCAGGAATTTGAACTCAGCTCAGTCTGACAATAAGGCTATATAGTATTCTAGGGAATGTGAGGTTAGCATGATTTGGGAGTCAAGTTAATTATGCAGATTGCTGATCACTTTATATGTGGCCAAGCCCCAGGCATAATTTATAAATTAAACCTTGCAGCCCAATTTATCTGAAAATGAAAAGGAGCTAGCCTGGCAGAAGATGTGGTTTCTTTGGTTGTAGAAATTGATTACCAATGGTAGAGAGGGCCAGAGCAGGTACTGAAGTTATCAGAACATGAAACCAATTCAGAAACAGTGGAGAGGAGAGAGTATTAAGTGCTGAGTGATTTCTTAGAACCAAATTGGGCTGGAAGTTTGCTTTATGACCTTGTAGGGGTATATGATGGATGGGTAGGATGACCCAGCTTAAAGAACCTGAGGTAGAATAAACACATCTCTCTACTACTGCACCACGATTACGCTATCCCTCTGGAGGATCAAGATAGGGGTGTCGCTGAATTTACCTATTGGAAAGTCTTAACATGTTTCTGGGTGTTGTTGATTTGGGAGGGGACAGCTTTCCATGATCACTCTCCTACATATATCAATTGAACTGGATATTGGTGTTGCCCATGGATGCTTGCAGAAGTACAGAAGTTCTTCCACAATGTGGTCCAGTATTCCTTATTATGTTTATGGGGTTGGGCATGGTGCTATGGAGTAAATAACAAGGTCTTGGTTGGCCAGGCAAAGGAGGAAGTGATAGAAGATGGCTGGATCTATGTCATCAGTTAGATATTTGGATCTGAGATACTATAGGCTTCAGTACATCTGCTGACTTTACACAACCATAAATAGTGAGTCTCCAGTTGCTTGGAAGAAGAAATTCTAGTTAGAGAAAAACAGTTAACTACCCCTGGCAAATTCTGCAGTGGAAAACGTTCAAAGAATGAAATCATGTGACGTGGTGGACTTACTGGGTGAACCTTAACTTGGATAGTCCAGGAAGGACTCTGAGGAAGTGACATTTAAGCTGAGACCAAATGATGAAAAGAAATCAGTCATAGGACATTAGGGTATAAGACCATTTACTGACCGAGGGAACTGCTCAGGGAAAGCCCTAAGATGGGAATAAACTTAGTGTGTTTGAGGAACAGCAAAGAGAGAGCAGGAAGAGGGGGCAGATTATTTAAGATCTTGTAGGTTATTTTCTCTGAATTTAAAAGGAAGTAATTAGAGGTATTGAGCCAGTGAATATCATGATCTGATTTGCATTTTAAAAATAATACTCTGTAAAAAAATTAAAAAATAATAAAAAGACTACTCTGGCTATTGTGTGCAGAGTAGATGGTAAGGAGACTGAATGAAGCAGGGTGACAAGTCTGGAGGCTATTGCAACAGTCTAGGTGGCAGATATTGTAGCAGCTCAGCCAGAGGTCATAGCTGTGAATGTGGCATGATGTGCACAGATTCAGAATATATTTTAAAGATCCAGTTGGCAGAACTTACTGATGGATATGGTGGTGAAGCAAAAAGAGAAATCAAGAATGACTCTAAGGCTTTGGGCATTAAAGCAACTCAGCGGTATTAACATTGAGTTTGGACTTCTCTCTAAAGATAATGGGAGATTTTGAGAATGTTTAGGAAGGGAAGTGACATGGTTAGATTTTTTGTTATAAAAAGATTACTGAACTAGGTGAAGAACAGATTGGAGAAGTGAGAGACAAGATGCCAAGAACTCTTGTTTGGCATTTGGAATAGGCAATTGGAAGGGTCCAGAAGATAAATTATGAGAGTCTGAATTAAGACAGTAGCTGTAGGAACAGGGAGAAAAGAATAGATAAGAGATCTAGGCAAGTGAAAATCAGAGAACTTATCAGCTAACAAATGATATTGTTAGGCAAGGCAGAAATAGATTTGTGTCTCAGATCCATCACTTACCAGTTGTGTGAATTTGTGTGTTGAATAAATTACAAAGGAATAAACGTGATTTAGGCAAATCTCTTCATCAGTCTGAGCTTTAATTTTCTTACTGTAAAGTAAGAATGTGGTATCTCAATGTGTCCTTGTCATAATTGAGTCAATCTATGAACTTTTTGTAATATCATCTCCACCCCGACCCATGAGCCTATCACATATGAGGCCCTCATAAATGACTATCCAATGTGAGGGAGGGGATTACAGACAACTTATGATCAGCTCAGTATCTATGAAATGCATGACACAAGGGCAAGAGAGGTCATAGGCTTAGGATGATTTATTAATGACCACAGACTGACTCAAATATATTTCTCACCAGTCGTTCCTAGTTATTGTTTGACTGGGCTACTCAGACTAAAATTCCCACTTATTAAATTTATCCTTTGGAGAAGTCAACCAAAAATGTGCTCATTCTTCTGAAATCAGCTTCTACTCCTTGATGAAAACATGTTAGGATTAGATTGGCCTTCAAAAACTATCTGCGTAAGTAGTTAAAAATGTTTTTAGTGGTTATACCTTTGGTTCCAATGTAGTTTTACTTAGAACCTCTTTATATGACAGATAAACAAAAAACAAATTGAAGTGAAGTGTGCTGGCTCCAGAGATCTGTAGACCACAGTTAGAAAATCACTTAGAGGTTTTTGTTGTTGTTGCCAAATCCCCCTTCTCTATCTACCAATCATATGAGGAAAGTAAGATCCAGAAAATTTAAGTGGCATAGCTAACGTCATAGATCTAGAAAGTAGAAGGTATCTATGTAGCTATGTGTCTATGTATCTATGTATGTATGTATCTATGTATGTATGTATGTATCTATCTATCTATCTATCTATCTATCTATCTATCTATCTATCTATCTATCTATCTATCTATCTATCTATCTTATGAGGAAAGTAAGATCCAGAAAGGTTAAGTGACATAGCTAAGGTCATTGATTTAGAAAGTGGCATAGTTGGCCGGGCGCAGTGGCTCACACCTGTAATCCCAGCACTTTGGGAAGCCGAGGCGGGCAGATCACGAGATCAGGAGATCGAGACCATCCTGGCTAATACAGTGAAACCCCATCTCTACTAAAAATACAAAAGATACAGAGTGCAGGGATCTACCACTGGGGGATTTATTTTTAGGAGTTGGAATAATTGAGTCAATCTGTGGCTCTGTGGTTCAAGGAGGCAGCTGGCTAAACTGAGGTTTAAGCTAAGCTTTACGTTAATGAGGAATGGTCAACTGGTGAAGGAGAAAATGTGGCCATGGTACTGAGTAGAAACGGATTGATAAGATCTTGGAATCTGTTCTATTTTTGGAGAATAGTCTCAAGAAGTCAAGGACCTTTATTCAAGACAAGGATGTGTTAACATGCTGCTGCTGTGATAAGAACAAATGGAAGATAAAGGAGTAGAGAGAAAAAGGTGAAAGAGTGAAGGGGAAGAGAAGAAAAATGAGGAAAGGAGAAGGGTGGAAGGGAGGGGGAGGTGAGGAGATGTCAGGGAAGGGAAAGAAATGGAATAAGGAAGAGAAAAGGATAAAAGAGAAGAGAACAGAGGAGAGCCTACACGTGAGATCCTAAAATCCTATTCTCAGTCAGCCTGTGAGGTCCAAGAAGGAAATACATGCAGAGGGAATAGTGTGAGGAAATGAAAGGCCTGATGACCAAATCTTACTGTTGCACTCTAGTCCTAGTGAGCTAGGCTAAACCTGACAGAGCCAAGAGGACTCTGTATTTTCCCTAGACTAGGCAGGTCTAAGTAGCCTCCTTTTCCATAGTCCTTCTGCTAGTTCCCAACTTGGTTTTCTAAAAGAGCAGGAAAAAGCAACTGGTTTCCAAAGTAGAAAAGCATATGTTTCCTTAAAGAAGAAGCTGTAAAGCTAGAGCATACAGACTTGAAGGGGACTTCAAGCAGTTTTGTAATTGCTGATATGCAGATTCTCCCTAAAGTGATGGCAGCTATTCTAACTTTTCTGCATTTTTTTTAATCCATGGAGGGAATGGAAATTCCCTAGTTTTATAGAGAAACCAAATCCTTGCATGACTAAACAATAGTTAGCTGCAATACCTATTGCATTTGGAGTGAAAATTACCTTTGTATTAGTGGGGGAAAAAAAAAACACAACAACATAAATTATTTGGGATTCATGTAAAAAAAAAAAAAATTGAAGTGGGCTAGGTGCGGTGGCTTAAGCCTGTAAACCCAGCACTTTGGGAGGCTGAGGCAAGCAGATAACTTGAGGCCAGGAGTTCGATACTAGTAACATGGTGAAACCCAGTCTCTACTTAAAAAAGGAAAAAAAAAATAGCTGGGTATGGTGGTGCATGCCTGTGATTCCAGCTACTTGGGAGGCTGAGGCATGAGAATCACTTGAACCTGAGAGTGGGAGGTTGCAGTGAGCCAAGATCATGCCACTGCATTCCAGCCTGGGCAACAGAGCAAGACTCTAATAATAAAAAAAAAAAAAAAAAAAAGTTTAAAGGAATCACAAGGGTTGGAGTTTCCTAGAAGTAAAGTTGCAGGAAGTAAAGTGTATAAAAATAGTACCCAAATACCTCTGGAATTAACATTCAACCTGGTATGATTCCCTATCTGAAGTGGCCCATCTCAAGAAATAGAAGCTTTTAAAATGACATGATGCAAAGGCCTAGGACCACATGAACATGTACTATAGTTTGAATGTGTCCCTGCAAAAGCCTGTATTGGAAACTTAATTCACAGCGCAACAATAATGGGAGGTGAGACCTAATGGGAGGTAATTAGGCCACAAGGGCTCTGTCCTTATAAATGAATTAATGTTATCATAGGAGTGCATTTATTATCACAAGTGAGTCCATTATATAAGAACAAGTTTGCTCCCCTTTTCTCTCTCTCTCTTCCCCTGTCTTTGGTCTTCAACCATGAGATGATGCAGCAAGAGGGTCCTTGCCAGATGCTGGCCCCTTGATCTTGTACTTCCCAGTCTTCAGAAATGTGAATCCATAAATTTCTGTTCATTATAAATTACGCAGTCTGTGGTATTCTGTCATAGCAGCACAAAATAGATGAAGACAACATGTTTCCAGGATATTTCCAGCACTATACAGAGGAGACCAAATACTAACTGACCAACTCTTATAGGTAGCCAGGGTATTGTGTGTTATTTGCCATTTTGTCAATTCATAAGAAACACCTGGGAGGACCTTTAAAAATTCTTTACAAAAATTCCTCCTTGAGGAAACTGATAAATCTGTGTTGGGGCTTAAGAATCTGCATTATAATGAGCATCTTGGGTGAAACACTATTGTAGGAAAAATAGTTTAAGGATGGAAAGTAAATGTGAATCCCAGTTCTGTTTTCAAAATAACTTCCCTGAGCTCCAGGTTTTTCAACTATAAAGAGAAAATAATGATACCTGCCTTTTCTACTTCACAGAACTAATAAGAGGATAGCATGAGATAAAGGAAGTAAAAGCCACTTTACTGAAACTCCTAGCATGAAATGATGATGATGATGATGATGATGATGATGATGATGATGATGATAACAATGATGATGACAGTGGAGAAAGATGATTTAATAGACCTTTAGCATAATTCGCGTAGTCTCAGTTGATGAGTGGATAGTTGCCAGTAGTGAGAACCTAGGTTTCAGACAGGTCATATCATTAAGGCTCTATCTGACTGGGGTGGGAAAAAGAACAGCGGGGAACGGCTCTGGAGCAAGGGCATGACAAGACAGATCAGGCGTCAGTCTGAGCAGAGTGTCAGATTCAACAAAAAACTGGACTAAAAACTATCAAAACCAATGCAAGAAGGAAGACTAATCTCACACTCCAACCTACTGCTGAATTGAAATTTTTAGCCCCAGTTCAGGACTGGGCAAAGTAGGCAGAAGACATTTATGGTTTCAGCTAGAAGTGGCTAGAAAGGACAGAAGATAACAACAATTAGGATTTGATGAATACTCTCCTTCAAAGCATGTGCTCTCTTTGCCCTGACTGTTCACTTAGGGACTTTTGATCTTGATTTGCTTTCCCAAGTGTGTTTCCCTACTGAAAAGAGAATAAGCTGACATGAGTCCTCAGTCTGCTCAGGAATGGTATTGCTTACAGAAAATTAATAAATGGCAGTTTATAAATTAGTCTCTGGTGGCTCAGTGAATATAAATCAATTACTCAGAGCAATTCACCCCCAGGGAAACTAAGACAATGGTGTTTATGAATCTATAAAGCTTAAAGGCAAGCTCTCAGGATGGATGTGTTATCCAAAGGGAAAATAATTTAGTGGCAGTTCAGTCATGGCTTGACCACCTTACTGTGCTCAGTGGCAGGCATTGTACCAGAAGGTCTCAAGAAGACATTTGAGAAATTCATTCAAGATAGAAACATCAGGAAAAGTTACTTCAAAATTCATTTTAATAGCAATGGTGTGTATTCCTCTTTGTGAGTACTGTTTGAAAATTATTGTGAAGTTGTGGACATAAAGAATAGAACAAAGACACTGGGGCCTACTTGAGGGTGGAGGGTGGGAGAAGGGAGGGGATAAAGAAAACTACCTATCAGGTACTATGCTTATTACCTGGGTGACAAATTAATCTGTACACCAATCTCCTGTGACATGCAACTTACCTGTATAACAAACCTGCACATATACTCCTGAACCTAAAGTAAAAGTTAAAAAGAATTAAAGAAAGAATATAGGGTAAAATTTGATGCTTCAGTGTGTGTATACATTGTGTAATTATCAAATTAGTATAATTAGCAGGTAGTATTATGTGTCAATCAAAAATAAAATAAAACTAAATATAAGAAAAAATTATAAAACCAAAAAAGAAAAAAATAAATGTTGTGTCATGGAAAAAAGAATGGTTTTGAGGGCAGTGTCATGTAACAAATACATGATCTTAAGTGTAGCCTTCATTTATAAAAATTCATTTCTAATTTATGCAGTACTGCTTTCTGTATTGATATGTTTTGTGTCTGTGTCTCCAACCAAATCTCATGTCAAATTGTCATCTCCACTGTTGGAGGATAGGCCTGGCGGGTGGTGATTGGATCATGGGAGCAGATTTCCTTCTCTGTGCTGCTCTCATAATAATGATTGAGGACTCATGGGAACTAGTTGTTTAAAAGGGTGCAGCACCTTCCCTGTCCTTCCTCCTGTCCCAGCCATGTAAGATGTGCCTGCTTTCCCTTTGCCTTCCACCATAATTTTAAATTTCCTGAGGCCTCCCCAGCCATACTTCCCATACAGCCTGTGGAACTGTGATTCAATTAAACCTCCTTTCTTTATAAATTACCCAGTCTCAAGTATTTCTTTATAACAGTATAAGAATAAACTAATACAGAAAATTGGTATCAAGGAGTGGGACATTGCTATAAAGATACCTGAAAATGTGGAAGCAGCTTTGGAACTGGGTAATGGGCAGAGGTTGGAACAGTTTGGAGGGCTCAGAAAAAGATATGAAGGTGAGAGAAAGTTTCGAACTTTCTAGAGACTTGTTGAATCATTGTGAGTAAAATGCTGACAGTGATATTGACAGTGAAGTCCAGGCTGAAGAGATCTCAGATGGAAATGAGGAGCTTATGGGAACTGGAGTAACGGTCACCCTTGTTATGCTTTAGGAAAGAGCTTGGTTGGATTGTATTCCTGCCCTAGAGATATGTGGAACTTTGAATTTGAGAGTGATGATTTACAGTTTCTGGTGGAAGAAATTTCTAAGCAGCAAAGCATTCAAGATGTGGCCTGGCTGCTTCTAACACCATATTCTCATATACGTGAGCAAAGGGAAGCAAAACATAAAAGTTTTGAAAATTTGCTGCTCAGCCATGTGGTAGAAAAGAAAGACCCATTTTCAAGGGATGAATTCAATCTGACTGCAAAAATTTGCCTAAGTAAAGAGGAGTCAATTGCTAATTGACAGGAGTCAGTGCAAGACAACAGGAAAAAAGCCTCAGAGGCATTTCAGAGACCTCTGCACAGTGGCCCCTCCAATCACAGGCCTGGAAGCATGTGAAGGAAGAATGTTTTCCTTGGCCAGACCCAGGGCTCTGCTGCTCTGTGCAGCCTTGGGACACAGTGCCCTGCATCCCAGCTGTTCCAGCTCAAGTTGTGGCTAAAAGGGGCCAAGGTACAGGTCAGGCTAATTCTTCAGAGATGCAAATCATAAGCCTTAGTGGCTTCCATGTGGTGTTAAGCCTGCAAGCCCACAGGGTGTAAAAGTTGAGGCTTGGAAGCCCCCACCTCGATTTTAGAAGATGTATGGAAATCCCTGGACGTCCAGGCAAAAGCCTGCTACAGGGGTGGGTCCCCCATGAAGAACCTCTACTAGGGCAGTGTCGAGGGCAAATGTAAGGTTGGAGCCCCCACACAGAGTCCCTACTGGAGCACTGCTTAGTGAAGCTGTGAGAAGAGGGCCACCATCCTTCAGACCCCGGAATTGTAGATCCACTGACAACTTGCACTGTGCACCTGGAAAAGCAGCAGGCACACACTGCTGGCCTGTGAAAGCAGCCACAGGAGCTGTATCCTGTAATGCCAGAGAAGCAGAGCTATTCAAGGCCTTGGGAGTCCACCCCTTGTACCAGTGTGCCCTAGATGTGAGATATGGAGTCAAAGGAGATTATTTTGGAGCTTTTAAACTAAATGACTGCCCTGCTGGGTTTTGAACTTGCATGGGGCCTGTACCTCCTTTCTCTTGGCCAATGTCCCCCTTTTGGGGTGGGTGTATTTATCCAATGCCTATACCTCCATTGTATCTTGGAAGTAATGAACTTGTTTTTAATTTTGCAGGCTCATAGGCGGAAGGGATTAGACTTGTCTCAGACGAGACCTTAGACTTTTGAGTTAATGCTGGAATGAGTTAAGACTTTGAGGGACTATTGTAAAGGCATGATTGCATTTTGTAATGTGAGAAGGATATGGTATTTGGGAGGGGCTGGGATGGAATAATATGGTTTGGATCTCTGTCCCCACCCAAATCTCCTGTCTAATTGTCATCCTCAGTGTTGGAGATGAAGCCTGGTGGGAGGTGATTGGATCACAGGGGCAGATTTCCCCCTTGATATTGCTCTCATGATAGTGAGTGAGTGCTCACGACATTTAGTTTTTTAAAAAGCGTGTAACACCTCCTCCCATCTCTCTTCCTCCTGCTTGGACTGTGTAAGATGTGCTTGCTTTCCCTTCACCCTCTGCCATGATTGTAAATTTCCTGAGGCCTCCCCAGCCATGCTTCCTGTACACCCTGTGGAACTGTGAGCCAATTAAACCTCTTTTCTTTGTAAATTACTCAGTCTCAAGTATTTCTTCATAGCAGTGCAAGAATGGACTAATACATTTATGGAGGAATACGCTTCTAACAAATCAATCTTGCTGAAGTAACAACAATAAGCTCTGAGCAAAGTATAATAGAACAACTCCCAAAGTCTCTGGGGAGCAAACAAAAGAAGTATTATTTTGGTCAGGTATGGAAGCTGACACCTATAATCCTAGCTACTTGGGATGCTGAGGTAAGAGAATCACTTGAGTTTGAGCCAGGAGTTTGAGACCAGCCTTGGCAACATAATGAGACCTTGTCTTTATAAAAATTTTTACAATTAGCTCAGTGTGGTGGTGTGCACCTGTAGTCCCAGCTCCTTGGGAGGCTGAGGTGGGAGGATTGCTTGAGCTTAGGAGGTTGAGACTGCAGTGAGCTTTGATCATGCCACTGCACTCCATCCTGGGTGACAGAGTGAGATACTGTCTCTAAAACAAAGTTATATTTTGTAGGAGAATCTAGATTTGGAAGAAGTGACCAATATAGGGTAAGTTTCCCATTTTTATTATTTTTCCCTGGGGGAAGCCACAGTTGTGTCACAGCATGGGATAGAGACAACGCTCATCAGAAGTCTGCTGTCTTTCTGTATAGAAGAGCTAGAGAAAGGAGCTCAGGGTAATGAGGGCTATAGAGACTTAGGGGAGGAGAACCAAAAAGAAGAGATTCAGAAAAGGCAAACCCTAAATTCTGTGTACAAAGTCTGCCAAGTCACTGGCTAAGCTATGCACATGTGAAACAGTTTGAAAGCAACCTGAATTGAGATATGGCTGCCTCCCACCACAGGTAAGACAGAGCTTAAAATTTGAGTCTGAGTTAATTGGCTCCTAAAACAAAAGCATCAACACTTTTAGGAGGAATATAAGGGAAGTCAGAGTCCCCACAACATAACATTTGACATGTCCAAGAAACAATCTAACATTAGTCTACATATAAAGAGCCAGGAAAATGTGAGCCATTCTCAAGAGTAAAGATGGCAATTCCAAGATGACTCAGATGTTGGAATTATTAGACAAGGACTTTGGAGCAGATGTTATAACTATGCTTGGTGAGTTTTAAAAAGTATGCATTCTCATAATAAATGGTAAGCTAGGCAATATTAGCAGAGAAGTAGAAAATGTAAAGAAGCCTCTAAATGATAGATTTATTGGGAAATCCAATATCTGAAATAGAAATCACTAGAGAGATGCTGTGGTCTGAATGTGTCCCCCAGAATTCATATGTTAGAAAGTTAATAATGCAACAGTGTTGGGAGGTGGGGCCTAATGGGAGATTTCAGTCATGAGGACTCTGCTGTCATGAATGAATTGATGCCAGTATAAACAAGGCTTGCTGGAATGGGTTTGCCCCTTTCTGATTCTTGTCATGTGAGGACACAGAAAGGAGGCCCTCACAAGATGCCCGAGCCTTGATTGTGGACTTCTCTGTCTTCAAAACTGTGAGAAATAAATTTCTGTTCTTTATAATTTACCAAGTCTCAGGTGTTTTGTCATAGAACAAAACACAGCAGCATAAAACACACTATACAGGTGACTTAATAGTAAAATGGAGATGATATAATAAAAAGTGACCAAACTTGAGGAGAGATCAATAGTAATGATCTAATATGAAAGCCAGGAGGAAAAAAAACAAGAGATATTTAAAAATGAACAGAGCCTCTGGGACCAGTAAAACAATACAAACATTTTAACTGATGGGTAATGAGAGATCTAGAAGAAGAAGAGAGAGAAAACTAGACAGAAAAAATTACTAGAATACAAAATGACTGAAAACTTTCAAAATTTGGTAAAACACATTGAGTTACAGATCCATTTACCACATCAGTCCTTAACGAGGATAAACAAAAGCACGCCTGATTATATCAAAGTGCTGGCAATAGAAGATTGAAAGAAATCTGGAAAGCAGCCCATGCAAAATGATACCTTATATAGAGGAGAATAATTCAAATTATTCTACACTTTCATCAGAATTCACGAAGGCCAGAACTCAGTGGGGCAGCATCATTAAAGTGCTAAGGAAAAGTAGTTAATTTAGAGATCTATAGTGAAAATAACCTTTAAGAATGTGGTCCATCATTGACTGAAACAGTGTATGTGGCACATGACTTTATATGAAAGGCCAATAAGCACATGAAGAGACACTCATCATCACCACCCATCAAGATAATGCTAATTAAAGCCACCATTAAAATCCACTTACCCATTAGAATAACTAAAATAAAAAAAATTGAATATAACAAGTGTTGGTGGTGATGTGGAAGAATTGAAACTCATATATTGCTGATGGGAATGTAAATTAGCACAATTACTTATTTCATTAAGTTATGCATCTATTTTGAATTTCTTTGAATGCAAATTGCATTCCAAAGTAGCCTTTACCAATTTATATATTCATCAACAGTGTATGAGAGAATTTTTTCTCACAGCTTCGATATTGGTATTATCAGCATTAAAAATTTTTGCCATTTTGATAGAAAAAAGTTTCATTTTTATTAAATTAGAATTGTCAAGATTATAAGTGACATTTGAGCCTCATTTCTTGTGCTTATTGGTCATTTGGATTCCCTATTCTGTGAATTGCTTTTTGCTGTGTCCATTTTCCAATTGTATTGTTTCTCTTTTTTCTTTTTGGTTTGTGTTCTTTTTCTAATGAAGATATTAATTCTTTGAAAATATTTTCTCCAAGTCTGTCAGTTTCATTTTACTTACTTTATTTTGGTTGTAAAAATTCGGGTTTGGATGTTGTCAAATCCATACCTCTCTTGCTTAATAGTTTTACATTTTATGTCTTGTGTAAGAAGAGCTTTTATACTCAAAATTTATGAATATTTGCTTACAAGCTCTTTTAAAATTAGCTTTTACATTAACTCTTTAATTAATGTCAAATTTACTTTTGTAAATTCTGTCAGATAGGGGTCTAACTTTATCTTCTTTCTAAAAAGATAACCCGTTGTTTCCTATCTATGCATTAAACTCAGCCATCCTTTCCACAAGAATATTAAATATCACTATTGTCATATATTCATTTGCATCTATATCTATCCATCTACGTATCTAGAGTATGTTCTTGGTCTCCATTTTGTCCATTGCTTTTTTTATTCTTATACCAATTATATAATTTCAAAAATTATAATTTCCTAACATGTTTTGATATTTGGTAGGACAAACCTTTCTTTGTTATTTTTATTTCCAAAAATACCTTGGCTATATTTGTGCATTTTCTCTTCTAAATAAATTTTAAAATAAGCTTGTTATTTAACATATTAGATTTCATTGCAACCCCTTCAAATTTATAGAGCAATTTGGAGAGAATGGTCATCTGTCTAATACTGAATCATTCTGTCCATGTCAATGGCATATCTCTCCACTTATTCAGATTTAAAAAATATTCATAAATAATGTTTTTTCAGCTTTTGTTCCATGTTAACAAGTATTATATTTTTTCCTGTAACATTTTAAAATTGGTAACTGCTGATGTATGTTGAATCTGAGCTCTGTTACTACACAGTGGTTGACCAGGCCTATAATGCTGTTTCTTAAGCCCTCACATAGCCAAATGTCTGAAGTGAGTGAAGTTCTTTCAGTTAGCTGGTGGACCAAAATCTTGGCGCAGCTCTTTTTAGCCCTGTTCTCTTTCCTTTGGAAAGAAACGTGGGCTTCAGTTGATTCTAAGAATGACTAGTGGCTGATAGCATCTTTCTCCTTTCCCTATTCATGTGGTGTTCTACCACACTAAATCCCTTTGGATCATGATGCCCGTTGGGTTTTTATTGAAGCTCGTTGCCTTGATTTTGCTCTGCTAGCCTTTTTCATGGATGAAGGAGATGTCCACTGCTGCTAGTGTTTTATATATTTTTGCCTCATGCCTTTCTGGAATACTCTAGTTCATTCTTAGAATGCTATATTTCTGGCTTTTGACACAAAGAAGATGCTCTAGAAATATTGGTTCCCTTGTTTTTACATCTCACATGGCCGTATTTTAAAAATAAAGCATAATCCAAAAGAGCACTCAAATACCCAAATGAAGTAGCTCCAAGTTCTCTGTCCAGTAGGAGCTCCACATAATGTGAAGAGTAGTAGTGGCATTCTCTAACCCCTAGGGACAATCTAAGACTGCTACTCTTCCCTTTTTCATCAAAAAGACAAGAGAAAAATGGAGCCAACTAAGACACAAAAAGGAAGTTACTAGATTCAGAAAATCAAGGATATGTGAATTGACCAGAGGGTCTTTCTTTAGGCTTAGTTTTCAGGGGCCCTGCTGGCAATTGGAGCAACAAGATCGAGAGGACCACAATCTCCATAAGATTCTGAGGAACCAATGTGGGAGCAGGCCTTAGGGTAGGCTGCATAGCACTGTCTCTGGTTCCTGACAATCCCAACTTCATCCTGGGATTAAGAAGCAACACAGGGACTTGGGTCTAGACCTATGACATGAAATAAAGGTGTGTGTTGGCCTAGAGTGTCTGTCTGTCCTCTGAGAAGTATGTTCTTTAAGAACTTAGCATTGTGGTCTGCGACTGGTCCATTAACTCAGAGTTTTGGGGTTCCAGCCAACATCCTTTCCTATCAGAAGCAAAACTATAGTCAGGGCCAATATCTATTCTAATTGTTGGTAGATATGGGCAGACACTCACTTTATTTTTAGTGATTATCTTGAAGTTCAGAAATGTGTCCACCATGGTTGAACAGTATAGGAAAGGGTCACAGATGTTGAGAACTCAGTTGTTCAGATCCCAGCCCACTTCCCAATAGGTTCTCTGAACCTCACAATCACTCTCACCTGTGATTCCCTGCTGCCTGTAGACAGACCTCTAAGATGTTGCCTGGATCTCTGGGTAAGTCCTATTCCAGGTCTCTCCATCACTGAGTTACATTTGCCCAGTAGCCCCTCCATTACAAACTGCTGGAACTTTTGGAATCAACTGATCATTTGGATTACTACCTTCTGCTATTCTCTATATCCTCTGGGTAGCATATACTCACTGAAGAACTAAACCTGTCACAGAGAAGGAAAAAGCAAAAAGAATGGACTTTGAGTTAGGTTGATCTTATTTTAATTCTTTGTTGTGTTATAGTAAAACGACATATTTTGTGCTTTTTGTTATAACTTTTAGGAAAAATTAACTTTACGGAATACTTAATGGAAAAAAATTAAAACTACATGAACAATAGAACAAACATCTCTGTAGCAATTAATATTTCATCATATTTGCTTCGAGGATTTTTTATTAAAAAGTACTTAAAGTACATTATTGCAGGTGAAGTTAAATTTTCCTTTCTCTATATCCTCATTCCAATTTCACTTTTTCCTTTCCAGAAGCAGCTACAATAATCAATTTAACATGTATGCTTTCCTGGTTTTGCTTTTTTGTATTAATAGCTATGCATCTATGAAAATATATAATGTTTGGTGTGTGCTTTATAAATGTACACAAATAATACCATTTGATTTACAGTTGGCCCTCCATATCTATGAATTCCATACCCCTGGATTCTTCCAAGCACAGATTGAAAATATTAGAAAAATAAGAGTGGTTGTATCTGTGCTGGGCATGGTTAGACTTCTTTTCTTTTAATTATTCCCTGAACAATGCACCATACCAATGATTTATATAGCATTTACATTGTTTTAGGTATTATAAGTAATCTAGAGATGATTTAAAGTAAACAGAAGGATGTGTGTAGGTTATATGCAAATACTACACCATTTTATATAAGGGACTGAGCATTCATGAGATTTGGTGTCTGTGAGGGAACCAATCCCCCACAGATACCAAAGGATGACTATATGTTATATTATTGAGATCTATTGATATGATGTATTTCTACATTGAAATGGTTTTATGTTTATAAACCTATACTACATTTATTTTTCTACCATGATTTCATAGTCTACTATATAAATATATCACATCTATAGGTAAAAATTTATGTTGTTGCCAAGTATTCTCCATTACAAATATTACTGGAATAAACATATTTTTATGTTATCTTAGAGCACAAGAGTTCTGCTAAGGAATAAAGAAATTCAATTTCTGGATACTCAGATAAGTTGATTTGTAATTTTTCCAGTTACAGTCAAATAGATGTCCAAAGTGGTTATAGTAATTTACATCTCCACCAGCCGGGTATGAAAGTTTCCAGTTCCCCACATTCTTGCTAACACTTGAAATGGTAGTTTTTGTAGTATTTATCTATCTGATAGGTAAGAAATGGAAACATTGTTTTAACTTCTATTTTCCTGACCACTAATGATGTTGAGAGTTTCCCCATGTTAATTTAAAAATAAAATTTTAAACTAATTGTTTAAATATTTATGGGTACATAGTAGGTGTATGTATTTATGAGGTACAAGAGATGTTTTGATATAGGTATGGAAACTGTAATAATCACATGATGAAAATGAGGTATTTATCCCTTCAAGCTTTTATCCTTTGTGTTACAAACAACCCCATTATACTCTTTTAGTTATTTTAAAATGGACAATTGAATTGTTATTGACTATAGTCACCCTGTTGTGCTACCAAATACTAGATCTTATTCGTTCTTCTAACCATTTTTTTGGTACCCATTAACAATCCCCACTTTCCCTCAAACCCCCAGTACCTTTCCCCACCTCTGGTAACCATTCTTCTACTATCCATGTCCATGAGTTCAATTGTTTTTATTTTAATATCCCACAAATAAATGAGAATATGCAATGTTTGTCTTTCTGTAGCCTGGCTTGTTTCACTTAACATAATGATCTCCAGTTCCATCCATGTTGTTGCAAATGACAGACTTTTATTCATTTTTACTGGCTGAATAGTACTTCAATGTGTGTATGTACCACATGTTCTTTATCTGTTCATCTGTTTGTGGATGCTTAGGTTGTTTCCAAATCTTGGCTATTGTGAAGAGAGCTGCAACAAACATAGCAGTGCAGATATCTCTCTGATATACTGATTTCCTTTCTTTTGGGTATATATGAGTAGTGGAATTGCTAGATCATATGGTAGCTCTATTTTTAGATTTTGAGGAACCTCTGAGCTGTTTCCCATAGTGGTTGTACTCATTTAGTCTATGTGTCTGTTTCTGTGACTGTACTAGATGTTTTGGTTATTATAGTTCTGAGTTTGAAGTCAGGTAATGCGATTCCTCTAGGTTTTTAAAATTTTGCTCAGGATAGCTTTGGGTATTCTGTGTCTTTTGTGGTTCCATATGAATTTTACAATTGTTTTTTCTATTTCTGTGAAGAATGTCATTGGTATTTTGATACAGATTGCATTGAATCTATAGATTGCTTTGGGTGATATGGACATTTTAACAATATTGATTCTTGTAATCCATGAACATGGAATATCTTTCCATATTTTGGTGTCCTTTTCAATTTCTTTCATCAGTGTTTTAAAGTTTTCATTACAGAGATCCTTCACTTCTTTGGTTATTTTCTGGGTATTTAATTTTATTAATGGCTATTGTAAATGGGATTACTTTTTTATTTATTTTTCAGATTGTTCACTTGTCATATAGAAATGCTACTAATTTTGTGTATTGATTTTGTATTCTGCCACTTGACTGATTTTTTATTAGCTCTAGTTTTTTTTTTTTTTTTTTTTTTTTTTGGTAGAGTCATTAGATTGTTCCAAATATAAGAGCCTATCATCTGCAATTAAGAATAATTTGACTTCTTCATTTCCTTTATTGATGCCTTTTCTTTCTTTCTTTCTTTCTCTTGTCTGATTGCTCCAGCCAGGACTTCCAGTGCTATGTTGAATAACAGTCGTGAAAATGGGAATCCTTGCCATGTTCCAGATCTCAGAAGAAGGACTTTCAGTTTTTCCCCATTCAATGATACTAGATGTGGATCTGTCATATATGGCTTTTATCTTGTTGAGGTATGCTCCTTCTATCCTCAGTTTGTTAGAAGTTTTTATTATGAAGAAATGTTAAATTTTATCAAATGCTTTTCAGCATCAATTGAAATTATTATATATATTTTGTTCTTTATTCTGTTGACATGATGTATCACATTGATTTGTTTGCCAGGGATAAATCCTACTTAGTCATTATGAATGATCTTTCTAATGTATTGTTGAGTTTGGTTTCCTAGTATTTTGTTGAGGATTTTTGTACCGATATTCAGCAGAGATACTGGCTTGTAGTTTTGTGTGTGTGTTTGTTTGTTTGTTTGTTTTTTTTTTTTTTTTTTTTTTTTATGTGTCTTTGTCTGGTTTTGGTATCAGGATAATACTAGCCTTGTAGAATGAGTTTAGAAGAATTTCCTCCTCTTCTATTTTTTGGAAAAGTTTGGACAGGATTGGTTCTTTAAATGTGTTAGAATTTAGCAGTGAAGTCATTGGGTCCTGGGCTTTCATTTCCCATGATATTTTTTTATTACAGTTTTGATCTCTTTTATTTGTTATTGGTCTCTTCAGGTTTTGGATTTCCTCCTGGTTCAATCTTGTTAGGTTATATGTGTCTAGAATTTGTCTGTCTCTTTTAGATTTTCCAATTTATTGGCATATAGTGGCTCATAGTAGCCACTAATGAGCCTTTGAATTTCTGTGGTACCAGTTGTAATGTCTCTTTTTTTCATGTATGATAATATTTATTGGGATATTCTCTCTGTTTTTCTTAGTATGGCTAAAGGTTTGTCAATTTTGTTTAACATTTCAAAAAACCATTTGTTACATTGATTTTTTTGTTTCAATTTCATTCATTTCTGCTCTGATCTCTATCATTTCTTTTCTTCACCTTATTTTGGGTTTGTTTTGCTCTTGCTTTTCTAGTTCTTTGAGATGCATTATTAAATTGTTTATATGAAGTTTTTCTTCTTTTTTATACAGACATTCATTGTTTTAAACTTCCCTCTTAGTGCTGCTTTTGCTCTATCCCACTGATTCTGGTATTTTGTGTTTCCATTATTATTTGTTTCAATAAATTTTTCATTTTCCTTCTTAATTTCTTTATGGACTCACTTGTCATTCAGGAGCATATTGTTTAATTTCCATGTATTTGTATAGTTCCAAAATTCCTCTTGTTATTGATTTCTAGTTTTGTTCCATTATGGTCAGAGAAGTTGCTTGATATTATTTTAGTTTTTGAATGTTTTTTTTTTTTTTTTTTAACGGTGAATAATACATTTCTGAAATTATTCATGTAATTCTTACCAGATCCAGTTGGGAGGATGGTTTCCTAATAGAAATCCTTTACCTTTTATATAACTCAGGCTACTGTATTTTATATTATGTGTAACTTTGCTCTGTATTTACATTTATGTACATTTCTCATACTACAGTCACATTTTAAATGATTCAATATTGAGTTTGGGTTATTGACTATTATCACATCTGTAATATTATTACAATCAAGTAAATGGTCATACCCCAAATTTTTGCACCAATAATCAGCACTTTACAATACATACAAGTTTAATTTTAAAGTTCTTTTCTTGTTAATTCATTGATCTTGGAGAGTGGTATGCTTATTATTTGAGCTGTAATTCCAAAGATATCTTTAAAAATGGAAAATTAATAACTATTGAAGTGACTGATAAAAAACATGCTCTATTTCCTTTTATTACATATCTTGAAGAATATTCCAATTTCTTTGAATTTAACTTAATTGAAATAAAGGCATGTATAATTTTTAGAAAGAACAGTAAGATATCCCAATTCTGATTATAGTAGACTTAAATGAATCAAGTCATGAAATTTGATAAAAATCTCTTCTGCAAAAACAGGTAAGCTAAAAATTTTTTCAAAAGCTTGATTATACTTTTTTCTAACAAATTATTGCTACAAATAATGAATCATTCATATCTTTTTTCCAGATTCACTAAAGCACATCAACAGCCTTTCCCAATTAGTAAGAATTATTGTAGCTTCTTTCAACATGCTTATTATGCATGCATGCATATATGGAATAAAACAATTAAAAATAAATAATGTAAAAATTACAAAATCATATCAAGAATGACTTAAAACATATATTGAGTTAGAGACAATTCTTGGTTAACTCTAAGCCAAAAGTCTCAAGTTTCTGTAAGAGGTTTGAGTTATAAAATATTTTTTTTTTCCATTAACACAGCATTTTTTTTTTTTTAATTATTATACTTTAAGTTCTAGGGTACATGTGCATAACGTGCAGGTTTGTTACATATGTATACTTATGCCATGTTGGTGTGCTGCACCCATCAACTCGTCAGCACCCATCAATTCATCATTTATATCATGTATAACTCCCCAATGCAATCCCTCCCTCCTCCTCCCTCCCCCCTCCCCCCCCCATGATAGGCCCCAGTGCGTGATGTTTCCCTTCCCGAGTCCAAGTGATCTCATTGTTCTTTGAAACCAATGAGAACAAAGATACAACATACCAGAATCTCTGGGACACATTTAAAGCAGTGTGTAGAGGGAAATTTATAGCACTAAATGCCCACAAGAGAAAGCAGGAAAGATCTAAAATTGACACTCTAACATCACAATTAAAAGAACTAGAGAGGCAAGAGCAAACACATTCAAAAGCTAGCAGAAGGCAAGAAATAACTAAGATCAGAGCCGAACTGAAGGAGATAGAGACACAAAAAACCCTCCAAAAAATCAATGAATCCAGGAGTTGGTTTTTTGAAAAGTTTTTGAATGTTTTAAGACTTGTTTTGTGATGTAAGATATTTTTAAATATTTGATTTTTGTGGGGACATAGTAGGTGTATATATTCATTTGGGTACATGAGATATGTTGATACAAGAAATCAATGCATAATAATCACATCAGGGTAAATGGGGTATTATTCATCACCTCAAACATTTATCCTTTTGTTTTGTTACAAAAAATCCAACTATACTGTTTTAGTTATTTTGAAATGTACAATAAATTATTATTGACTGCAGTTATCCTGCTATGCTATCAAATATTAGATCTTACCCATTTTTCTAACTAACTTTTGTTCTCATAACCTTCCTCATTTCCCCACCAACCCCATACTGCTCTTCCCAGCCTCTGGTAAACATTGTTCTACTCTCTATCTCTATAAGTTCAATTGTTTTAATTTTTAGCTCTAGGAATAAGTGAAAACATGTGAAGTTCATCTTTCTGTACCTGGCTTATTTCACTTAAAGAATGACTTCCAGTTTCATTCTTGTTGTTGTAAATGGCAGAATCTCATTTTTTAATTTACTTTTTATTTTGTGGACACATAGTTGATGTGTATATTTATGGGGTACATGAGACACTTTGATACAGGCATGCAATAAGTAATAATCACATCATGAAAAATGGGGTATTCATCCCCTCAAGCATTTAACCTTTATGTTACAAACAATCCAGTTATACTCTTTTAAATATTTTATCATGTACAATTAATTTATTTTGACTATACTCACTCTGTCGTGCTATCAAATAGTAGTTCACACTGATTTTTTCTATTATTTGTGTGCTCATTAACCTTCCCACCTCCTCCTCACCTGCCTACGACCTTTCCCAAATTCTGATAATCATTCTTCTACTCTCTGTGTTCATGGGTTCAATTGTTTCAATGTTTAGATCCCACAAATAAGTGAGAACATGTAATGTTTGTCTTTCTGTGCCTGACTTATTTTACTTAACACATTGATCTCCAGTTCCATCCATGTTGTTGCAAATGACAGGATCTCACTCTTATTTATGGCTCCATAGTACTCTATTGTACATATGTACCAAATATTGTTTATTCTTCAGTTGATGGACATTTTGGTTGCTTCCAAATTTTGGCTATTGTGAATAATGCTGCAACAAACATGGAAGCACAGATATCCTTTAGATATACTGATTTCCGTTTTGGGGTATATATCTAGCTGCATGATTGCTGAATCATATGATAGTCCTTTCTCCATTTTTTTGAGGAACCTCCAAACTGTCCCTCATAGTGGCTGTACTAAATTGCATTCCCACCAACTGTGTACAAGGGTTCTGTTTTCTCCAGATTCTTGTCAGCACTTGTTATTGCCTGTCTTTTGGATATAAGCCATCTTAACTTGAGTGAGATGATATTGTGGTTGTCATTTGCATTTCTCTTATGATCAATGACGTTGAGCACCTTTTTGTACACCTGCTTGCCATTTGTATATCTTCTATTTTTAATTTTAATTTTGTGTGGATGTACAGTAGGTCCATTTATTTATGGAGTACATGAGATGTTTTGATACAGGCATGGAATACATAATAATCACGTCATGGAAAATAGGGTATCCACCTTTTCAAGCATTTATCCTTTATGTTACTAACAATCAAGTTATCCTCTTTTAGTTATTTTTAAATGTACAATTAAATTATTATTGACTATAGTCACGCTGCTGTGCTAGCAAATACCAGGCCTTCTTTAATCTTTCTATTTTCTTTGTACCCATTAACCATCCCCACCTCTCCTTCAACCCCAATACCTTTCCCAGGCTCTGATAACCATGCTTCTTTTTTTTTTTTTTTTTTATTATACTTTAAGTTCTAGGGTACATGTGCATAACGTGCAGGTTTGTTACATATGTAAACTTATGCCATGTTGGTGTGCTGCACCCATCAACTCGTCAGCACCCATCAATTCATCATTTATATCATGTATAACTCCCCAATGCAATCCCTCCCTCCTCCCCCCTCCCCCCTCCCCATGATAGACCCCAGTGTGTGATGTTCCCCTTCCCGAGTCCAAGTGATCTCATTGTTCAGTTCCCACCTATGAGTGAGAACATGCGGTGTTTGGTTTTCTCTTCTTGTGATAGTTTGCTAAGAATGATGGTTTCCAGCTGCATCCATGTCCCTACAAAGGACGCAAACTCATCCTTTTTTATGGCTGCATAGTATTCCATGGTGTATATGTGCCACATTTTCTTAATCCAGTCTGTCACAGATGGACATTTGGGTTGATTCCAAGTCTTTGCTATTGTGAATAGTGCCGCAATAAACATACGTGTACATGTGTCTTTGTAGTAGACTAATTTATAATCCTTTGGGTATATACCCAGTAGTGGGATGGCTGGGTCATATGGTACATCTAGTTCTAGATCCTTGAGGAATTGCCATACTCTTTTCCATAATGGTTGAACTAGTTTACAATCCCACCAACAGTGTAAAAGTGTTCCTATTTCTCCACATCCTCTCCAACACCTGTTGTTTCCTGACTTCTTAATGATTGCCATTCTAACTGGTGTGAGATGGTATCTCATTGTGGTTTTGATTTGCATTTCTCTGATGGCCAGTGATGATGAGCATTTTTTCATGTGTCTGTTGGCTGTATGAATATCTTCTTTTGAGAAATGTCTGTTCATATCCTTTCCCCACTTTTTGATGGGGTTGTTTGTTTTTTTTCTCGTATATTTGTTTGAGTTCTTTGTAGATTCTGGATATTAGCCCTTTGTCAGATGAGTAGGTTGCAAAAATTTTCTCCCATTCTGTAGGTTGCCTGTTCACTCTGATGGTAGGTTCTTTTGCTGTGCAAAAGCTCTTTAGTTTAATTAGATCCCATTTGTCAATTTTGGCTTTTGCTGCCGTTGCTTTTGGTGTTTTAGACATGAAGTCCTTGCCCATGCCTATGTCCTGAATGGTACTACCTAGATTTTCTTCTAGGGTTTTTATGGTATTAGGTCTAACATTTAAGTCTCTAATCCATCTTGAATTAATCTTCGTATAAGGGGTAAGGAAAGGATCCAGTTTCAGCTTTCTACTTATGGCTAGCCAATTTTCCCAGCACCATTTATTAAATAGGGAATCCTTTCCCCATTTCTTGTTTCTCTCAGGTTTGTCAAAGATCAGATGGCTGTAGATGTGCGGTATTATTTCTGAGGACTCTGTTCTGTTCCATTGGTCTATATCTCTGTTTTGGTACCAGTACCATGCTGTTTTGGTTACTGTAGCCTTGTAGTATAGTTTGAAGTCAGGTAGCGTGACGCCTCCAGCTTTGTCCTTTTGACTTAGGATTGTCTTGGCAATGCGGGCTCTTTTTTGGTTCCATATGAACTTTAAAGCAGTTTTTTCCAATTCTGTGAAGAAACTCATTGGTAGCTTGATGGGGATGGCATTGAATCTATAAATAACCTTGGGGAGTATGGCCATTTTCACGATATTGATTCTTCCTATCCATGAGCATGGTATGTTCTTCCATTTGTTTGTGTCCTCTTTGATTTCACTGAGCAGTGGTTTGTAGTTCTCCTTGAAGAGGTCCTTTACATCCCTTGTAAGCTGGATTCCTAGGTATTTTATTCTCTTTGAAGCAATTGTGAATGGAAGTTCATTCCTGATTTGGCTCTCTGCTTGTCTGTTGCTGGTGTATAAGAATGCTTGTGATTTTTGCACATTAATTTTGTATCCTGAGACTTTGCTGAAGTTGCTTATCAGCTTAAGGAGATTTTGGGCTGAGACAATGGGGTTTTCTAAATATACAATCATGTCATCTGCAAACAGGGACAATTTGACTTCTTCTTTTCCTAACTGGATACCCTTGATTTCTTTCTCTTGCCTGATTGCCCTAGCCAGAACTTCCAACACTATGTTGAATAGGAGTGGTGAGAGAGGGCATCCCTGTCTTGTGCCAGTTTTCAAAGGGAATTTTTCCAGTTTTTGCCCATTCAGTATGATATTAGCTGTGGGTTTGTCATAAATAGCTCTTATTATTTTGAGGTACGTTCCATCAATACCGAATTTATTGAGCGTTTTTAGCATGAAGGGCTGTTGAATTTTGTCAAAAGCCTTTTCTGCATCTATTGAGACAATCATGTGGTTCTTGTCTTTGGTTCTCTTTATATGCTGGATTACGTTTATTGATTTGCGAATGTTGAACCAGCCTTGCATCCCAGGGATGAAGCCCACTTGATCATGGTGGATAAGCTTTTTGATGTGCTGCTGAATCCGGTTTGCCAGTATTTTATTGAGGATTTTTGCATCAATGTTCATCAGGGATATTGGTCTAAAATTCTCTTTTTTTGTTGTGTCTCTGCCAGGCTTTGGTATCAGGATGATGTTGGCCTCATAAAATGAGTTAGGGAGGATTCCCTCTTTTTCTATTGATTGGAATAGTTTCAGAAGGAATGGTACCAGCTCCTCCTTGTACCTCTGGTAGAATTCAGCTGTGAATCCATCTGGTCCTGGACTTTTTTTGGTGGGTAGGCTATTAATTGTTGCCTCAATTTCAGAGCCTGCTATTGGTCTATTCAGGGATTCAACTTCTTCCTGGTTTAGCCTTGGGAGAGTGTAAGTGTCCAGGAAATTATCCATTTCTTCTAGATTTTCTAGTTGATTTGCGTAGAGGCGTTTATAGTATTCTCTGATGGTAGTTTGTATTTCTGTGGGGTCAGTGGTGATATCCCCTTTATCATTTTTTATTGCATCTATTTGATTCCTCTCTCTTTTTTTCTTTATTAGCCTTGCTAGCGGTCTGTCAATTTTGTTGATCTTTTCAAAAAACCAACTCCTGGATTCATTGATTTTTTGGAGGGTTTTTTGTGTCTCTATCTCCTTCAGTTCTGCTCTGATCTTAGTTATTTCTTGCCTTCTGCTAGCTTTTGAATGTGATTGCTCTTGCCTCTCTAGTTCTTTTAATTGTGATGTTAGAGTGTCAATTTTAGATCTTTCCTGCTTTCTCTTGTGGGCATTTAGTGCTATAAATTTCCCTCTACACACTGCTTTAAATGTGTCCCAGAGATTCTGGTATGTTGTATCTTTGTTCTCATTGGTTTCAAAGAACATCTTTATTTCCGCTTTCATTTCGTTATGTACCCAGTAGTCATTCAGGAGCAGGTTGTTCAGTTTCCATGTAGTTGAGCGGTTTTGATTGAGTTTCTTAGTCCTGAGTTCTAGTTTGATTGCACTGTGGTCTGAGAGACAGTTTGTTATAATTTCTGTTCTTTTACATTTGCTGAGGAGTACTTTACTTCCAATTATGTGGTCAATTTTGGAATAAGTGCGATGTGGTGCTGAGAAGAATGTATATTCTGTTGATTTGGGGTGGAGAGTTCTATAGATGTCTATTAGGTCCGCTTGGTGCAGAGATGAGTTCAATTCCTGGATATCCTTGTTAACTTTCTGTCTCGTTGATCTGTCTAATGTTGACAGCGGAGTGTTGAAGTCTCCCATTATTATTGTATGGGAGTCTAAGTCTCTTTGTAAGTCTCTAAGGACTTGCTTTATGAATCTGGGTGTTCCTGTATTGGGTGCATATATATTTAGGAGAGTTAGCTCTTCCTGTTGAATTGATCCCTTTACCATTATGTAATGGCCTTCTTTGTCTCTTTTGATCTTTGATGGTTTAAAGTCTGTTTTATCAGAGACTAGGATTGCAACCCCTGCTTTTTTTTGTTCTCCATTTGCTTGGTAGATCTTCCTCCATCCCTTTATTTTGAGCCTATGTATGTCTCTGCATGTGAGATGGGTCTCCTGAATACAGCAGACTGATGGGTCTTGACTCTTTATCCAGTTTGCCAGTCTGTGTCTTTTAATTGGAGCATTTAGTCCATTAACATTTAAGGTTAATATTGTTATGTGTGAACTTGATCCTGCCATTATGATATTAACTGGTTATTTTGCTCGTTAGTTGATGCAGTTTCTTCCTAGCCTCGATGGTCTTTACATTTTGCCAAGTTTTTGCGATCGCTGGTACCAGTTGTTCCTTTCCATGTTTAGGGCTTCCTTCAGGGTCTCTTGTAAGGCAGGCCTGGTGGTGACAAAATCTCTAAGCATTTGCTTATCTGTAAAGGATTTTATTTCTCCTTCACTTATGAAACTTAGTTTGGCTGGATATGAAATTCTGGGTTTAAAATTCTTTTCTTTAAGAACGTTGAATATTGGCCCCCACTCTCTTCTGGCTTGTAGAGTTTCTGCCGAGAGATCTGCTGTTAGTCTGATGGGCTTCCCTTTGTGGGTGACCCGACCTTTCTCTCTGGCTGCCCTTAAGATTTTTTCCTTCATTTCAACTTTGGTGAATCTGGCAATTATGTGTCTTGGAGTTGCTCTTCTGGAGGAGTATCTTTGTGGCGTTCTCTGTATTTCCTGAATTTGAATGTTGGCCTGCCCTACTAGGTTGGGGAAGTTCTCCTGGATGATATCCTGAAGAGTGTTTTCCAACTTGGTTCCATTTTCCCCCTCACTTTCAGGCACCCCAATCAGACGTAGATTTGGTCTTTTTACGTAATCCCATACTTCTTGCAGGCTTTGCTCATTTCTTTTTCTTCTTTTTTCTTTTGGTTTCTCTTCTCGCTTCATTTCATTCATTTGATCTTCAATCGCTGATACTCTTTCTTCCAGTTGATCGAGTCGGTTACTGAAGCTTGTGCATTTGTCACGTATTTCTCGTGTCATGGTTTTCATCTCTGTCATTTCGTTTATGATCTTCTCTGCATTAATGAGTCTAGCTGTCAATTCTTCCACTCTTTTTTCAAGATTTTTAGTTTCTTTGCGCTGGGTACGTAATTCCTCCTTTAGCTCTGATAAGTTTGATGGACTGAAGCCTTCTTCTCTCCTCTCGTCCAAGTCATTCTCTGACCAGCTTTGATCCGTTGCTGGTGATGGGCTGCGCTCCTTTGCAGGGGGAGATGCGCTCTTATTTTTTGAATTTCCAGCTTTTCTGCCCTGCTTCTTCCCCATCTTTGTGGTTTTATCTGTCTCTGGTCTTTGATGGTGGTGACGAACTGATGGGGTTTTGGTATAGGTGTCCTTCCTGTTTGATAGTTTTCCTTCTGACAGTCAGAAGGACTCTCTGTTGGTCTGTTGGAGATTGCTTGAGGTCCACTCCAGACCCTGTTTGCCTGGGTATCAGCAGCAGAGGTTGCCGAAGATAGAATATTGCTGAACAGCGAGTGTACCTGTCTGATTCTTCCTTTGGAAGTGTCCTCTCAGGGGTGTACTCCACCCTGTGAGGTGTGGGGTGTCAGACTGCCCCTAGTGGGGGATTTCTCCCAGCTAGGCTACTCAGGGGTCAGGGACACACCTGAGCAGGCAGTCTGTCCGTTCTCAGATCTCAACCTCCGCGTTGGGAGATCCGCGGCTCTCCCCAAAGCTGTCAGACAGAGTCGTTCGCGTCTGCACCGGCTCCCGCTACTTCCCCTGTTGGTCTTCAGCTGTGCGCTGTCCCCAGAGGTGGAGACTACAGAGACAGGCAGGCTTCCTTGAGCTGCTGTGAGCTCCACCCAGTTCGAGCTTCCCAGCGGCTTTGTTTACCTACTTAAGCCTCAGCAATGGCGGGCGCCCCTCCCCCAGCCTCGCTGCTGCCTTGCGGATAGATCGCGGCAGACTGCTGTGTTAGCAGTGAGGGAGGCTTCGTGGGCGTGGGACCCTCCCGGCCAGGTGTGGGATATATTCTCCTGGAATGCCTGTATGCTTACAGCGCAGTATTGGGGTGGGAGTTACCCGATTTTCCAGGTGTTGTGTGTCTCAGTTCCCCTGGCTAGGAAAACGGATCCCCTTCCCCCTTGCGCTTCCAGGTGAGGCGATGCCTCGCCCTGCTTCAGCTCTCGCTGGTCAGGCTGCAGCAGCTGACCAGCACCGATTGTCCGGCACTCCCTAGTGAGATGACCCCAGTACCTCAGTTGAAAATGCAGAAATCACCGGTCTTCTGTGTCGCTCGCGCTGGGAGTTGGAGACTGGAGTTGTTCCTATTCGGCCATCTTGCTCCGCCCCCCCAACCATGCTTCTACTCTCTATGTCCATGAGTTTAACTATTTTGATTTTTAGATCCCAGAAATAAGTGAGAACAGGTGATGTTTGTCTTTTTGTACCAGCCTTATTTCACTTAACATAATGACCTCCAGTTTCATTCATGTTGTTGTAAATGATAGGATCTCATTATTTTTTGTGGCTGAACAGTACTCTATTGTGTATAACTACCACAATTTCTTTTTCCATTCATATGTTGATGGACATTTATGTTGCTTCTAAATTATGGCTGTTGAGAAGAGTGCTGCAACAAACATAGGCGTACAGATATTCCTTTGATACACTGATTATTTTTCTTTTGGCTATATAAGAAGCAGTAGGATTGCTGGATCATATGGTAGCTCTATTTTTAGCTTTTTTATTTTTATTTTTTATTTATTTTATTTTAATTTAATTTAATTTTATTTTTACATGGAGTTTCACTCTTGTCACCCAGGCTGGAGTGCAGTGGTATGATCTTGGCTCACTGCAACCTCTGCCTCCCAGGTTGAAGTGATTCTCCTGCCTCAGCCTCCCAAGTAGCTGGGATTACAGGTGCCCACCACCATGCCCAGCTAATTTTTGTATTTTTAGTAGAGATGGAGTTTCACCACATTGGCCAGGCTGGTCTCGAATTTCTGACCTCAGGTGATCCACCCGCCTCGGCCTCCCAAAGTGCTAAGATTACAGGCGTGAGCCACTGGGCCCAGCCTACTTTTAGTTTTTTAAGGAACTGACAAATTGTTCTCCATAGTAGTTGTAATAATAATTTACATTCCCACCAACAATGTAAGAGGGTTCCCCTTTCTCCACATCCTTGTCAGCATTTGTTGTTGCCTGTTTTCTTAATATAAGCCATTTCAACTGGGGTGAGATGATATCTTATGTAGGTTTGATTTGCATTTCTCTGATGATCAGTGATGTTGAGCACCTTTTGATATGCCTATTTGCCATTTGTATGTCTTCTTTTGAGAGATGTCTATTCAGATCTTTTGCCCATTCTTTTGATTGGATTATTAGATTGTTTTTCTTTGAGAGTTGTTTGAGCTCATTCTATATTTCTTTTTATATTTCTCACTGTTTGCATATAGAAATGCTACTGATTTGTGTATGCTGATTTTGTATCGTGCAATTTTACTGAACTTGTTTATCACTCCTGAAAGTCTTTTGGTGGAGTCTTTAAGTTTTCCCTTGTCAGATGGGTAGTTTGTAAGTATTTTCTCCAATTCTTTGGGTTGTCTCTTCATATTTTTATTGTTTTCTTTGCTGTGCAGAAGCTTTTTGACTTGATATGATCCCATTTGTCCATTTTTACTTTGTTTGCCTATGCTTGTGGGGTACTACTCAAGAAATCTTTGCACAGTCCAATGTCCTGGAGAATTTTCCCAGTATTTTCTTTAAGTAGTTTCACAGTTTGAGGTCTTAGATTTAAGTCTTTAATCTATTTTGATTTGATGTTTTGTAAATGATGAGAGATAGGGGTCCAGTTTCATTTTTTTTTTTTTTTTTTTTTACATATGGATATCTAGTTTTCTTAGCATCAATTATTGAAGACTGTCCTTTCCCCAATGTATGTTCCTAGCACTATTGTCAAAAATGAGTTTACCGTAGATGTATTGATTTATTTCTTGGTTCTCTACTCGATTTCATTGTTCTATACATCTGCTTTTATGCCAGTACCATGGTATTTTAGTTATTATGGCTTCGTAGTATAATTTGAAAGTAATGTGTTTCCTCCAATTTTGTTATTTTTGCTAAGGATCAGTTTGGGTACTCTGTGTCTTTTGTGATTCTATATACATTTTAGGATTATTTTTTGTTTATTTCCGTGAAGAATGTCATTTGATAAGAATATCATTTAATCTGTAGATTACTTTGGGCAGTAGGGATATTTGAATAATATTAATTCTTCCAGTCCATGAACATGGAATATTTTTCCATTTTTTTCTGTCCTCTTCAATTACTTGCATCAGTGTTTTATTGTTTTCATTGTAGAGATCTTTCACTCCTTTGGTTAAGCTTATTTTTTGACATTGTGTTTTATTTGTAGCTATTGTAAATGGAATTACTTTTATGACTTCTTTTTTATATTGCTCACTACTTGCATATAGAAATGTTACTAATTTGTGTATGTTGATTTTGCTTCTTGAAACTTTACTGAATTCATTTATCAGTTCTGATAGTTTTTGGGTTGAGTCTTTAAGTTTTTCCAAATATAAGATCATACCATCTGCAAACAAGGATAATTTGACTTCTTTATTTCCAATTTGGATGTCTTTTAATTTTTTCTCTTCTCTTATTACTTTAACTAGGACTTCCAGTAATATGTTGAATAATAATGGTGAACGTGGGCATCCTTGTTGCATTACAGACCTTAGAGAAAGGCTTTCAGTTTTTCCCCATTTAGTATGATACTAGCTGTGGGTCTTCATATAGGGTTTTCATTGTGTTGAGGTATGTTCCTTCTATCCCCAGTTTTTTGAGGACTTTTATTATGAAGGGATGTTGAATTTTATCAAACGTTTTTTCAGCATCAACGGAAAGAATCATATTTTTTTGTCCTTCGTTCTTTTTACATGACATAGCACATTGACTGATTTGCATATGTTGAACCATCTTTTCATCCCTGGGATAAATTTCACTTTTTCATGATGAATAATCACTCTAAAGTGTTGTTGAATTTGGTTTGCTAGCATTTTGTTGAGGATTTTTGCATCAATGTTTATCAGGGATATTCAATGGTCATTTTTCTTTTTTTTTAATGTATATTTTTCTTTTTTTTGGTATCAGGGTTGTACTGGCCTTATAGAATGAGTTTGAAAGTATTCTCCCCTCCTCTATTTTTCAGAATAGTTTGAGTAGGATTATGATTAGTTCTTGAAATGTACGGCAAAATTTACCTGTGAAACCCCTGCTGGGTATTTTTTTTTTTTTTTTCTGGGAGACTTTTGGTTATGGCTTTAATTAAATTACTTTATTATTGGTCTGTTCATATTTCATTCATGGCTCAATCTTGTTGTATGTGTCTAGGAATTTATCACTTTCTTCTAAGTTTACCAGTTTTTTGGCATATAGTTGTTCATAGTAGCTACTAACGATCCTTTGAATTTCTGCAGCATTAGTTGTAATGTCTCTCTTCATCTCTCATTTTATTCATTTGTTTCTTCTCTCTTTGTTAATCAGGCTAAGGGTTGTCAATTTTGTTTATGTTTTTAAAACATCAAATTTTTATTTAGTTGTTTTCTATTTCTATAATTGTAATATCATTTATTTCTTCTGTGGTCTTTATTTTTTTTCTTCTTCTAATTTTGGGTTTGGTTTGCTATTGCTTTTCTAATTTTTAAAGATGCATCATTAAATTGTTTATGTGAAGTTTTTCTACCTTTTTGACATAGGTGGTTATTGCTCTAAACTTTCCCCTTAGCGTTGATTTTGTTGTACTTCATAGGTTTTGGTATTTTTTCTTTCCATTTTCAGTTGTTTCAAGGAATTTTTACATTCTCCTCTTAATTTATTTATTGATCTACTGGTCATTCAGGAGCATATTGTTTAGTTTCCATATATTTGTGTAGTTTCCAAAATGCTTCTTGCTATTGATTTGTAGTTTTATTCCACTCTAATCAGAGAAAATACTTGTTTCAATTTCTTTTTTTTCTTTTTTTGACTTTTTAAAGACTTGTTTTTTGGCCTAGCATATGGTCTGTCCTTGAGAATGATCTATGTGTTGATGAGACAAATTTGTATTTTGCAGTTGTTTGGTGAAACATTCTGTAAATATCTATTTGGTCTTTTTGGTCTATAGTGCAGATTAAATTCAATGTTTCTTTGTTGATCATCTGTCTGGATGATATATCCAATACTGAAAGTACAGTGTTGAAGTCTCCAGCTATTATTGTATTGAGGTCTATCTCCCTTTTTACCTTTAATAACCTTTGCTTTATATATCTCTGTCCTCCAGTGTTTGGTGTATATATATTTCCAATTGTTGTATTCTCTTGCCAAGTTGACCCCATTTATCGCTGTCTAACAATCTTCTTCATCTGTTTTTATAGTTTTGGCTTGAAATCTATTTTGTCTGATGCAAGCATTGCTACTCCTGCTCCTTTTTAATTTCTATTTGCATGGAATATCTTTTTCTATCACTTTATTTTCAGTTGGTGTGTCTTTATAGGTGAAGTATGTTTTTGGTAGACAATAGATTGTTGAGTTTTGTTTTTTATCCATTCAGCCAAATATGCCTTTTTATTGGAGAGTTTAGTCCATTACAGTCAATGTTGTTATTTATAAGTAAAAACTTACTTCTGCTATTTTGTTAGCTGATTTCTGGTTGTTTTGTGGTCCTCTGTTTCTTCTTTCCTTCTTTGCTGTCTCCCTTTTAGTGAAGGTGATTTTCTCTGGTGCTGTGTTAAATTTCTTGCCCTTTATTGCTTTTGTTTCAGTTGTATGTTTTTTGACTTGAGGTTACCTTGAGGCTTGCAAATAATATCTCATAACCCATTTTTTTAAACTCTTGACAACTTAACACTGATTGCATAAACAAACAAACAAGTGAAGAGAAAACTCATATAAACTCTATAATTTATTTTAATTTATCTCTTAGCTTTTTGTTGTTTCTATGTATATTGTATAATATTGTCTGTGTCTTGAAAATGTGCTGTAACTATTTTTGAGCAGTTAATCTTTTATTCTGTCTATTCAAAATATGAGTAGTTTGCACATGATAATTAATGTGTTATAGTATTATATGTTTTTCTGTGTGCTTACTATTGCCAGTGGGTTTTGTACCTTTAAATGATTCTTTATTACTTGTTAATAGTGTTTTCCTTAAGATTGAAGAGCTCTCTTTAGCATTTCTTGTAGGACATGTCTGGTGTTGATGAATTTGTTTGTCTGAGAGTGTCTTTGTTTCTTTATCACATTTGAAGGATATTTTTATGGATATACTATTCCAGGATAAAAGCTTTTATTCCTTTAGCACTTTAGATATGTCAAGTCACTCTCTCATGGTCAATAAGGTTTTCACTAAAAAGTCTGCTGCCAGACATATTGGAGCTCTTATTTACTTATTTATTTATTTGATTTTAAATATTTATAAAGTTTTTAAAAAATATATGTGATTGGCAGTACAAATCCTCATCCTTTGAACAGTCTTTTTTCAACAGAACCCAAATGATCTTCTAACAGGAAATGTGAAGCTTAGCACAGAAAAACTTAGCTGGATTAAAAAAAACTCAGGCCACCTCTACACATTTAAATGAAAGTTAAAATTCAGAAAATCCACCAGTTACTTATTGCATAATTATCTGGAGGATTCTTTTTTTCCCCCAAACTTTTTTCTTTTATTATACTTTAAGTTCTGGGATACATGTGCAGAAAGTGCAGGTTTGTTACATAGGTATACATGTGCCGTGGTGGTTTACTGCACTCATCAACCCACCATCTACATTAGGTACTTCTCCTAAGGCTCTTCCTCCCCTTGTCCCACACACCCAGACAGGCCCCAGTGTGTGATGTTCCCCTCCCTGCAAGTTCCTTCCAGGTCTGGGCGAGTCTGTAGATGCTGTCTGGGAGCCAAGGCCTTGAGTTGCGAACCATAGGAATCCACCTGGAGTTCTATTCTACTGTGGCTGAGCTGACACACAAGCCACAAGACAGCCTTTCCCACTCTTCTCTCCCCTTTCATCAAGCAGACACATCTCTTTCCATGGCTACTACCATGCCAGACCCATGGTGAGTACTGCCTGGCTACTGCTGATGTTCACTGAAGGCCCAGGGAATCTTCAGTCAGCTTGTGGTGATCGCTGCCAGTCCTGAGTCTCTCCCCTCAGGGCAGAGGGGGCTCTCCCCTCACCCAAGACAGGTCCAGAAATGCCTCCCAGAAGCCAAGGCCAGCAATCCGGGACCCTAGAAGCCTGCTTTGTGTTCTACCTTACTGTGGCCAAGCAAGTTTCCAAGCTGCAAGACAAAGTTCCCTTTACTCTTCCCTCTCTTTTGCTCAAACAGGAGTCTCTCCCCATATCCACTATAGCTGGGAATGTGCTGGGTCACACCCGAAGCCAGCATGGCTCTGAGTCTCACCCAAAGTCCATAGCAAGTATTGCCTAATGACTACTGCTGATTAACTAAGACCCAGGGCTCTCTAGTCAGCAGATGATGAATCCTACTTGGACTGGGCTCTTTCCTTCAAGGCAGCAGGTTCCCTTCTGGATCAGTGCATGTCTAGAAATATCATCTGGGAACTAGGGCCTGACATGAAGGACCTCAGGACTCTGTCTGATGTCCTGTTCTACTATGGCTGAGCTGGTATCAAGTTGCAAGACTTAAATTCTCTCTACTCTCTCCTCTGCTCTCCTCAAGCAGAAGGAAGAAGTGTGTCCCAGAGCTATGAGTGCTTCTGTCTGGAGTTGTAGGAGGATTGATGCAAGTACCTCCTTGGCTACCCCAGCTGGTGTCTCACTAGGTTTCATGTACCCCAAATCCAGTGGTTCTGAACTCAGCACAGCATCAGGACTTGCCAAGGAATTGCAGTCCTGTGACCTCAACTGCCTTTCAAGTTCATTTAGAATCCTAGAACAATTTAGTTCATGGTGGCAGAGCTTGCCAGAACTCAGGTTCCAATTGCTGAGATGTACAATTTGCCTCTACCTGGGACTGGTCTAAATGCTCTCTCCATGGTCATCAGGCGAATTCTGCCCCATGCTTTCCACTGTGACAAGGCGGTACTGAGTTCTAATGCAAAGTCCCACAATCACTACACTCTCTCTCCCTCAAGGACACATATTCTCTCTCTGCACCATGTAGTACTGCTGGGAATGGGGGAGAGGTGGTGTATGCAACTCAAGACTGTCTTTCCTACCCTCTTCACTGTGTAAATGCATTTTTAATGGATTCTTCTACTAGTAGATGAAGATATAACTATCAGTAATGTTTACATGTTAATTCCTAATGTATTTGAGTACATAAAGCAAAATTTCTTTAAAAGTAAACTTCCCCCCAAAAAATTGTACTGTGAAATTTTATTACAACTCATATTTTGGCAGATCAAGTAGGCAAATGTAATTAAGAATACAGAGCCTTTGAACCACATAACTATTACTATTATTATTATTATTTTATGTGAGCCTTTTTTCTTTATTTTTTCTTAAAAAAAAAAAAAAAGAAACAGGATACATGTGCAGAACATTCAGGTTTGTTACACAGGTATACATGTGCCATGGTGGTTTGTTGCAACTATTGAACAGTCCTCTAAGTTCCCTACCCTGATCCCCTAGCCCTCAACAGGTCCTAGTGTGTGTTGTTTCCCTCTCTGTGTCCATGCGTTCTCAATGTCCAACTCCCACAAATGAATGAGAATATGCGGTGTTTGGTTTTCTGTTGCTGTGTTAGTTTGCTGAGAATTATAGTTTCCAGCTTCATCTATGCCCCTGCAAAGGGCCTGATCTCATTCTTTTTATGGCTGCATAATATTCCACGGTGTATATGTACCACATTTTCTTTATCCAGTCTATCATTGATGGACATTTGGGCTGGTTCCATGTCCTTCCTATTGTAAATAGTACTGCAATAAACATATGTGTGCATGTGTCTTTATAGTAGAATGATTTATATTCCTTTGGGTATATACCCAGTAATGGGATTGCTGGGTCAAATGGTATTTCTGTGAGCCACATAATTATGAGGAACAATTTAATAAATTATATATTGAGCTTTTTACCCTATAAGCAGAGACTAAATGTTGTTTTCCAAGACCCACTGAATTGTGCAAATATTAAGTTTAAACATTTTCATAGCAAGTAGTCCAAATATATATGTCACAAAATAATTTGAAATAACTAATGAATTTGAATTAATATGCATATAGAATAACTTTAAAATATTTAGTTTTTCATTCATGAGCATGGTATATCTCTCCGTTTATCTGGATCATCTTTTATATCCATCAATAAAATTTTATAGATTTCTCCTCAAAGGTCGTATTTTTTATTATCCTTATTTCTAAGTGCTTTATTTTTACGTTGTTATTGTGATTTATAATTTATGTTCCTCTTACATCTTTGTGTACTTTATTTATTTATTTGTTTATTTAGAAATGGAGTCTCACTCTGTGGGTCAAGCTGGAGGGCGATGATGTGATCATAGCTCACTACAGCCTCAAACTCCAGGGCTCAAGAGATCCTTCCACCTCAGTCTCCCGGGTAACTGGGCCTATAGTGGGTACCTGGATCATTCTGGGCTTGCTGTTATGTTTTTAATTTGGTGATGAATGATTTGTAGGAAGGCTATTAAAGTAGTATTTTGTAGTCGTCTTTTCTTAATTTCATAATTAATTGTTCCTCTTAAGACATATCTTTCTTCTTTTTCAATCTTTATGTCTCTTATTTTGTTTTTGTGTGTTATCTATTGCCTAAAATCGGCAGAAAAATGTTGTGTAGTAGTGGTGATAGTGGACATCTTGGTCTTCTTTCTGACGTTAATGGTTATGCTTCCACTGTTTCACCATTAAGATTTGTGCTTTAGGTTTATTTAGATATTTTTTTTCCTGAGTTTAATGGAAATGATTTTATTATCTTAAAATTATGTATTTTATGTCCTGCAAGTTTCTGGAAGAATATTTTTCAACTTAAGGATGTTCCTTGATAATGTTAGTTTGCTAAGATATTTTTTATCCATGAAATAATGGATGTGAGGTTCTTACCAACCACTTTTTCCACATCTGGTGAGATGATTATATGATATTTGGTTCTTTAATCTGTTCAAGAAAGGCTTTCTAATGTGCCATTTTTCATTGCTGAGATAAACTCCACCGATTTATGCTGTACTATTCTTTTAAGATGCTTTTGGATTTAATTTGTCAATATTCTATTTAAAGTTTTGCATTCATAATCGGCAGTATGACATATTAATCAGGAATAGAAACTTTAAAGTCAAACTATCTGAGTTTGAATTATGGCTCAATCACTTATTAGCAGTGTGCTCTTAGACAAATTACTTAACATTTTCTTTTTCTTATTTGT
The DNA here is from genome assembly GCF_007565055.1 of Rhinopithecus roxellana. Classification (NCBI taxonomy): domain Eukaryota; kingdom Metazoa; phylum Chordata; class Mammalia; order Primates; family Cercopithecidae; genus Rhinopithecus; species Rhinopithecus roxellana. The sequence goes on along the minus strand of NC_044555.1, from coordinate 50,685,058 downwards.
AAAATAGAGATAATAATAGTACCTATTCCATTTTGTTATCAAGAGGATTGAATATATATTATATGTTCTGGATATCTATTGCTACATAACAAATCCAATGGGCATATATTTGCTTTGGTTTAAAACTCAGCAAGTGCCAATTTGTTTCTGTTATCTGTTGCTGCATAAAAAAATCACAAAATTTAGAGGCTTAAAGCAAGAGTCACTTTTATCATGTCTTGTAATTATATGGGCTCATTTGAATAGTTCTCTTCCTACACATTTGATTGGCTGGGGTGTCAGTCATCTGGGAGCACACTGGGCCTGAAATGTCCACGATAGCTCACTAATATGGTTGGTAGTTGATGCTAGAACAGCTGAAGCTGTCATCGGAGTGGCTACACATGATTTATGTGGCTTGGGCTTCTTTCAGCCTGGAGACTGGGTTTGATGAAGTGTCCAAAGAAAGAGCATTGCAAGAAACCCAGGTAGAAGCCACAAGGCTTTATTATTATTATTATTATTATTATTATTATTATTATTATTTGAGACAGAGTCTCGCTCTGTTGCCCAGGTTGGAGTGCACTGGTGTGATCTTGGCTCACTGCAACCTCTGCCTCCTGGGTTCAAGTGATTCTCCTGCCTCAGCCTCCTGAGTAGCTGGGACTACAGGAGCATGCCACTATGCCTGGCTAATTTTTGTATTTTTAGTAGAGACAGGGTTTCATTATGTTGGCCAGGCTGGTCCAGAACTCCTGACCTCGTGAACCACTCGCATTGGCCTCCCAAAGTGCTCAGATTACAGGCGTGAGCCACCACACCTGGCCAAGGCTTCTTATTACTTAGCTTTTGAAGTCCTAGAATATCACTTTCACTGGATCTCAGGGTCTTCTTCCAGTGTCATGGAGGTTATTAGCAGAATTTATTTCCTTGAGGTCGTAGGACTTAGCTTCCATTTTCTTTCAGTCTTTCAACTGAGGAAGGACGAGTTGTTCTCTGCTCTTAGAGACCACCCTCTGGTCCTAGCTAAATTGTCCTCTCACAACATGGTAGCTTACTTCTTCAAAGTAGGATAATTGCTTTCAGTATTTTATGTCAAAGTCTTATATAACATAACGTGGTCATGATAGTCAATCTTACCCTTGCCTTATAGCATAATATAATCAAGAGTTGACTATTCCATCATATTCATAAGTTCTAGCCATAGTCTATGGAAGGCCATGTACACCAGGCGTTGGGAATCTTCAAAGTAATTTTAGAATATTGCCTATCACAGTGGGCAAAGAGCATGAACAGGGAAACCATAAGAAATACAAATGGACACTAAATACATGCAAAATGATATTAAAAAATAAAATTAAACTCAATTTACAACTAAGTTTAGGAGACTTGATCATCATACTGAATGGGAGGCAGGACTAGATTGCAGCCCTGACTTGGACAGACAGAACCGCATGTGGAGGCTCGCATCATGAATTTTAGCTCCAGAACAACTGCAAGTTCAAGCCAGGAATCCCAAGAGGACCCACAGACCCTCCGAAGGAAGTGAACTGCTCCTGCAGGACCTGGGAGACACCCCAAATACTGTGGGTACCCAAACTGGGGAAGTGGGAAAGGGAGATCTTCCATTCCTGAACACACACCCCTACTAGGGAAACTGAAGGTCTAGTTTGCGGGAGAAGTTTCTGATCTTACCTGGAGCTGAGTCAATTTAGAGAGCCAAGTGAAATACAGGGGTAGGGGAAGTAACAGGAAAGGCCCTGGGAGCTTTTTGGGTCCCCAAGCAGGTCATTCCTGATTGACTTCCTTCAAGAAGGTGGCCAGAGGTGCAGGGAAAATGCCACAGGCAGAAGAAAGTCTCCAGCTGAACTTTGTAACAATTCGAACCAGGCAAGAAGCCTCTTAACCAGAACTCAGGGAGGGCATGAATCCAGTGTACAGACTCCACAGGTCGGGGAAGAACCAAAGCCCTTTTCTTTCACAGCTGGGAGGCAGATAGCCTGGGGAAAGTTCTCAAGCCCTGCTCACCCACTGCCTGGAAACGGACTCGGTGCTGTTAGGGAGAGCATGGTGGGAGTGAGACTGACCCTTTGGATTTCGTGGGAACTGGGTGAGGCCTGTGGCTGTCAGCTTTCTCCCACTTCCCTGACAACCTGCGTGACTCAGCAGAGGCAGCCATAATCCTCCTAAGCACACAACTCTATTGATCCGGGAACTTCACCCCATCTCCCACAGCAGCCACAGCAAGACCTGCCTAGGGAGAGCCTGAGCTCAAACACACCTAGCTCTGCCCCCACCCAGTGGTTTTTCCCGACCCACCCTGGTAACTGAAGACAAAGGGCATATACTCTTGGGAGTTCTAGGGCCTTGTCCACCACCAGTTCTTCTCCATAGTACCACAGTTGATGCTCTCTGGAAAGCGCCACCTCCCAGTAGGAGACCAACCAGAACAAAAATAGAATATTAAACCACCAAAGCTAAGAACCCTCACAGAGTCCATTTCACACTCCTGCCACCTTCACTGGAACAGGTGCTGGTATCCATAGCTGAGAGACCCATAGTTCATATCACAGGACTCTGTGCAGACAACCCCCAGTAGCAGCCAGAGCCTGGTAGACTTGCTGGATGGCTAGCCCCAGAAGAGAGAAACAATCACTGCAGTTTGGCTTTCAGGAAGTCACATATATAGGAAAAGAGGAAGTGTACTACATCAGGGGAAACCCTGTGGGACAAAAGAATCTGAACAACAGCCTTCAGCTCTACACCTTACCTCTGACAGAGCCTACTGAAATGAGAAGGAACCAGAAAACCAACTCTGGTAATATGACATAACAAGGCTCTTTAACACCCACAGAATATCACAGTAGCTCACCAGCAATGAATACAAATCAAGAAGAAGTCCCTGATTTACCTGAAAAAGCATTCAGGAGGTTAGTTATTAAGCTAACCAGAGGCAACAGAGAAAGGTGAAGCCCAATGCAAGGAAATCCAAAAATGATACAGTAAGTGAATGAACAAATATTCAAAGAAATAGATAGCATAAAGAAAAAACAATCAAATCTTCAAGAAACATCGGACACACTTATAGAAATGCAAAATGCTCTGGAATGTCTCAGCAATAGAATTGAACAAACAGAAGAAAGAAATTCAGAGCTTGAAGACAAGGTCTTTGAATTAATCCAATCCAACAAAGACAAAGAAAAAGAATAAGAAAATGTGAACAAAGCCCTCAAGAAGTCTGGGATTATGCTAAATGACCAAACCTAAGAATAATTAGTGCTCGGAGGAAGAATAGAAATCTAAAAGTTTGGAAAACATATTTGGGGGAATGCTCAAGGAAAACTTCCCTGACCTTGCTAGAGACCTAGACATCCAAATACAAGAAGCACCTGCGAAAATTATTGCAAAAAGATAATCACCTAGGTACATTGTTATCAGGTTATGTAAGGTTAAGATAAAAAAAAATGTTTTTAAAGCTGCGAGACAAAAGCACCAGGTAACCTATATAATAGCACATGGAATTTTCTCCAAGATAGATCATATGACAGGTCACAAAATGAGCCTCAATAAATTTAAGAAAATTGAAATTATATCAAGCACTCTCTCACACTACAGTGGAAACAAACTGGAAATCAAGTCCAAAAGGAACCTTCAGAAATATGCAAGTACAAGGAAATTAAATAACTTGCTCCTGAATAATCACTGGGTCAAAAACAAAAATCAAGATGGAAATTAAAACTCTTCTAACTGAATGAAAATAATAACACAACCTATCAAAACCTCTGGGATACAGCAAAGACAGAGCTAAGAGGAAAGGTTACACTCCTAAATGTCTATATCAAAAAGACTGAAAGAGCATGAACTGACATTCTAAGGTCACATCTCAAGGAACTAGAGAAGCAAGAACAAACCAAACTCAAACCCAGCAGAAGAAAGGAAATAACCAAAGGAAATAACCAAGATCAGAGCAGAACTAAATGAAATTTGAAACAAACAAATAAAAAATACAAAAGATAAATGAAACAAAAAATTGATAGACCATTAGCAAGATTAACCAAGAAAAGAACAGAGAAAATCCAAATAACCTCATTAAGAAATGAAATGGGAGGTATTACAATTGACACCATTGAAATACAAAAGATTATGAACATCTTTACGTGCATAAACTAGAAAACCTAGAAGAGATGGATAAATTCCTGGAAAAATACAACCCTCTTAGCTTAAATCAGGAAGAATTAGATACTCTGAACAGACCAATAACAAGCAGTAAGATTGAAATGGCAATTAAAAAATTACCAACAAAATAAAGTCCAGGACTAGATGGATTCAGAGCAAAATTCTACCAGACATTCAAAGAAGAATTGGTACCAACCCTTTTGACGCTATTCCACAAGACAGAGAAAGAGGGAACCCTCCCTGATTTATTCTATAAAGTCGGCATCACCTTAATACCAAAACCACGAAAGGACATAACCAAAAAAGAAAACTACAGACTGATATCCCTGATGAACACAGCTGTTAAAATCCTTAACAAAATACTAGTTAACCAAATCCAACAACATATCAAAAAGATAATCCACCATGATCAAGTGGGTTTCATACCAGGTGTGCTGGAATGGTTTCACATGTGCAAGTCAATAAATGTGATACACCACATAAACAGAATTAAAAACAAAAATCACATGATGATTTCAATAGATGCAGAAAAAACATTTGACAAAATCCAGCATCTCTTTATGATTAAAACTCTCAACAAAATTGGCATACAAGGGACGTACTTCAATATAATAAAAGCCATCTATGACAAACCCACAGCCAACATAATACTGAATGGGGAAAAGTCAAAAGCATTCCCACTGACAACTGGAATAAGACAAGGATGCCCACTCTCACCACTCCCCTTCAACATAGTACTGGAAGTCCTAGACAGAGCAATCAGAGAAGAGAAAGAAATAAAGGTCATCCAAACCAGTAATGAGGAAGTCAACTTTCACTGTTTGCTGATGATATGATTGTTTACCTCAAAAACCCTAAAGACTCCTCCAGAAAGCTCCTAGAACTGATAAAAGAATTCAGCAAAGTTTCCAGATACAAGGTTTTTTTTTTTTTTTTTTTTTTTTTTTTTTTTTGACATGGAGCCTTGCTCTGTCGCCCAGGTTGGAGTGCAGTGGCACAATCTCAGTTCACTGCAACCTGTGCCTCCTGGGTTCAAGCAATTCTTCTGCCTCAGCTTCCCAAGTAGCTGGGATTACAGGCACCCACCATCATGTCCAGCTAATTTCTGTATTTTTAATAGAGATGGGTTTTTGCCATGTTGGACAGGCTGGTCTCAAACTGCTTACTTCAAGTGATCCTCCCACCTCAGCTTCCCAAAGCTGGGGTTACAGGCGTGAGACACCATGTCTGACCCAGATACAAAATTAACGTACACAAATCAGTAGCTCTTCTATACATCAATAGCGACCAAGCTGAGAATCAAGTCAAGATCTCAACCCCTTTTAAAATAGCTGCAAAAAAATAAAAAATAAAATAAAATAAAAATAAAATATATAGGAATATACCTCACCAAGGAGGCAGAAGACCTCTACAAGGAAAACCACAAAACACTGCTGAAAGGAATCGTAGATGACACAAACAAATGGAAACACATCCCATGCTCATGGGTGGGTAGAATCAATATTGTGAAAATGACCATACTGCCAAAAGCAATCTACAAATTCAATGCAATCCCCATCAAAATACCACCATCATTCTTCACAGAATTAGGAAAAACAATTCTAAAATTCACATGAAACCAAAAAAGAGCCCACACACTAAAGCAAGACTAAGCAAAAAGAACAAATCTGGAGGCATCATACTACTTCATTTGAAACTATACTATAAGGCCATAGTCACCAATACAGCATGGTATGAGTATAAAAAGAGGCATGTAGACCAGTGGAATAGAATAGAGAACCCAGGAATAAACCCAAATACAGCCAGCTGATCTTCGAGAAAGCAAACAAAAATATAAAATGGGCAAAGGGGACATCCTTTTCAACAAATAGTGCTGGGATAATTGGCTAGCTACATGTACGAGAATGAAATTCCATCCTCATCTCTCATCTTATACAAAAATCAACTCAAGATGGATCAAGGTCTTAAAATCTAACACCTGAAACTATAAAAATTCTAGAAGATAACATTGAAAAACCCTTCTGGACATTGGCTCAGGCAAGGATTTCATGACCAAGAATCCAAAAGCAAATGCAATAAAAACAAAGATAAATAGTTGTGACTTAATTAAACTAAATAGTTTTTCCATGGCAAAAGGAACAGTCAGCAGAGCAAACAGACAACCCACAGAGTGGGAGAAAACCTTCACAATTTATACATCTGACAAAGGACTGATATCCAGAATCTACAACAAACTCAAACAAATCAGCAAGAAAAAAAATGAACAATCCCATAAAAAAGTGGGCTAAGGACATGAATAGACAATTCTCAAAAGAGGATATCCAAATGGCCAAAAAACATATGAAAAAATGCTCAACATCACTAATGATCAGAGAAATACAAATCAAAACCACAATGCGATACCACCTTACTCCTGCAAGAATAGCAGTAATCAAAAAATTTAAAATACTGTAGATGTTGGCATGGATGCGGTGATCAGGGAACACTTCTACACTGCTGGTGGGAATGTAAACTAGTTCCACCAATATGGAAGACAGTGTGGAGATTCCTTAAAAAACTAAAAGTAAAACTACCATTTGATCCAGCAATCCTGCTACTGGGTATCTACCCAGAGGAAAAGAAGTCATTATACAAAAAAGATACTTGCACATCCATGTTTATAGCAGCAGAATTTGCAATTGCAAAATCATGGAACCAACTCAAATGCCCATCACTCAATGAGTGGATAAAGAAACTGTGGTATGTATACATGATGGAATACTACTGTGTGTATGTGTGTGTGTGTGTATATATATATGTGTGTGTGTATGTATATATATATATTTATATGATGGAATACTACTCAGCCATAAATAGCATTGAATTAATGGCATTCACAGCATTGTGGATGAGACTGGAGACATTCTAGTGAAGTAACTCAGGAATGGAAAACCAAACATCGTATGTTCACATTGATATGTGGGAGGTAAGCTATGAGGATGCAAAGGCATAAGAATGACACAATGGACTTTAGGGACTTGAGGTGAATGTTGGAAGTGGGGCAAGGGACAAAAGACTACAAACAGGGTGCAGTGTATACTGCTCAAGTGCTGAGTGCACCAAAATCTCACAAGTCACCACTAAAGAACTTACTCGGCTGGGCGATGGCTCACACCTGTAATCCCAGCACTTTAGGAGGCCGAGGTGGACAGATCATGAGGTCAGGAGTTCGAGAACAGCCTGGCCAACATAGTGAAACCCCATCTCTACTAAAAAATACAAAAATTAGCCAGGTGTGGAGGCACACACATGTAGTCCCAGCTGCTCGGAAGGCTGAGGTGGGAGAATTGCTGGAACCCGGAAGGCGGAGGTTGCAGTGAGCCAAGACCATGCCATTGCACTACAGCCTGGGTGACAGAGCGAGACTCCATCTCAAAAAAAAAAAAAAAAAAAAAAAAAAAAAAAAAAAAAGAAAGAGAAAAGAAAAAGAGAAAGAAGAAGAACTTAGTCATGTAACCAAACACTACCTATACCCCAATAACGTATGGAAAAATAAAAACAACTACAAACATTTTTAAACCCACTAAGTTTAAAAGTAACATTTTTCTCTTTGATTGCCCATTATTGGGCAAAATATGAATTGGTCATTTCTACACATACTCCATAATAGTATAAATCAGCACACTCATTCTGAAGGACAAGTTGGAGCTTAAAAATATATTATTTTTTTTCTTTTTTTTTTTTTTATTATACTTTAAGTTCTCGGGTACATGTGCATAACGTGCAGGTATGTTACATATGTATACTTGTGCCATGTTGGTGTGCTGCACCCATCAACTCGTCAGCACCCATCAATTCGTCATTTATATCAGGTATAACTCCCAATACAATCCCTCCCCCCTCCCCTCTCCCCATGATAGGCCCCGATGTGTGATGTTCCCCTTCCCGAGTCCAAGTGATCTCATTGTTCAGTTCCCACCTATGAGTGAGAACATGCGGTGTTTGATTTTCTGTCCTTGTGATAGTTTGCTAAGAATGATGGTTTCCAGCTGCATCCATGTCCCTACAAAGGATGCAAACTCATCCTTTTTTATGGCTGCATAATATTCCATGGTGTAAATGTGCCACATTTTCTTAATCCAGTCTGTCACAGATGGACATTTGGGTTGATTCCAAGTCTTTGCTATTGTGAATAGTGCTGCAATAAACATACGTGTGCATGTGTCTTTATAGCAGCATGATTTATGATCCTTTGGGTATATACCCAGTAATGGGATGGCTGGGTCATATGGCACATCTAGTTCTAGATCCTTGAGGAATTGCCATACTGTTTTCCATAATGGATGAACTAGTTTACAATCCCACCAACAGTGTAAAAGTGTTCCTATTTCTCCACATCCTCTCCAACAACTGTTGTTTCCTGACTTCTTAATAATTGCCATTCTAACTGGGGTGAGATGGTATCTCATTGTGGTTTTGATTTGTATTTCTCTGATGGCGAGTGATGATGAGCATTTTTTCATGTGTCTGTTGGCTGTATGAATGTCTTCTTTTGAGAAATGTCTGTTCATATCCTTTCCCCACTTTTTGATGGGTTGTTTGTTTTTTTCTTCTAAATTTGTTTGAGTTCTTTGTAGATTCTGGATATTAGCCCTTTGTCAGATGAGTAGATTGCAAAAATCTTCTCCCATTCTGTAGGTGGCCTGTTCACTCTGATGGTAGTTTCTTTTGCTGTGCAGAAGCTCTTTAGATTAATCATATCCCATTTGTCAATTTTTGCTTTTGCTGCCGTTGCTTTTGGTGTTTTAGACATGAAGTCCTTGCCCATGCCTATGTCCTGAATGGTACTACCTAGGTATTCTTCTAGGGTTATTATGGTATTAGGTCTAATATTTAAGTCTCTAATCCATCTTGAATTAATCTTCGTATAAGGAGTAAGGAAAGGATCCAGTTTCAGCTTTCTACTTATGGCTAGCCAATTTTCCCAGCACCATTTATTAAATAGGGAGTCGTTTCCCCTTTTCTTGTTTCTCTCAGGTTTGTCAAAGACCAGATGGCTATAGATGTGTGGTATTATTTCTGAGGACTCTGTTCTGTTCCATTGGTCTATAGCTCTGTTTTGGTACCAGTACCATGCTGTTTTGGTTACTGTAGCCTTGTAGTATAGTTTGAAGTCAGGTAGCGTGATGCCTCCAGCTTTGTTCTTTTGACTTAGGATTGTCTTGGCAATGCGGGCTCTTTGTTGGTTCCACATGAACTTTAAAGACGTTTTTTCCAGTTCTGTAAAGAAGCTCATTGGTAGCTTGATGGAGATGGCATTGAATCTATAAATAACCTTGGGCAGTACGGCCATTTTCACGATATTGATTCTTCCTATCCATGAGCATTTTATGTTCTTCCATTTGTTTGTGTCCTCTTTAATTTCACTGAGCAGTGGTTTGTAGTTCTCCTTGAAGAGGTCTTTACATCCCTTGTAAGTTGGAATCCTAGGGATTTTATTCTCTTTGAAGCAATTGTGAATGGAAGTTCATTCATGATTTGGCTCTCTGCTTGTCTGTTACTGGCGTATAAGAATACTTGTGATTTTTGCACATTAATTTTGTGTGCTGAGACTTTGCTGAAGTTGCTTATCAGCTTAAGGAGATTTTGGGCTGAGACAATGGGGTTTTCTAAATATACAATCATGTCATCTGCAAACAGGGACAATTTGACTTCTTCTTTTCCTGACTGGATACGCTTTATTTCTTTCTCTTGCCTGATTGCCCTAGCCAGAACTTCCAACACTATGTTGAATAGGAGTGGTGAGAGAGGGCATCCCTGTCTTGTGCCAGTCTTCAAAGGGAATTTTTCCAGTTTTTGCCCATTCAGTATGATATTGGCTGTGGGTTTGTCATAAATAGCTCTTATTATTTTGAGGTACGTTCCATCAATACCGAATTTATTGGGAGTTTTTAGCATGAAGGGCTGTTGAATTTTGTCAAAAGCCTTTTCTGCATCTATTGAGATAATCATGTGATTCTTGCCTTTGGTTCTGTTTCTATGCTGGATTACTTTTATTGATTTGCGAATGTTGAACCAGCCTTGCATCCCAGGGATGAAGCCCACTTGATCATGGTGGATAAGCTTTTTGATGTGCTGCTGAATCTGGTTCGCCAGTATTTTATTGAGGATTTTTGGATCAATGTTCATCAGGGATATTGGTCTAAAATTTTTTTTGTTGTGTCTCTGCCAGGCTTTGGTATTAGGATGATGTTGGCCTCATAAAATGAGTTAGGGAGGATTCCCTCTTTTTCTATTGATTGGAATAGTTTCAGAAGGAATGGTACCAGCTCCTCTTTGTACCACTGGTAGAATTCAGCTGTGAATCCATCTGGTCCTGGACTTTTTTTGGTTGGTAGGCTATTAATTATTGCCTCAATTTCAGAGCCTGCTATTGGTCTATTCAGGGATTCAACTTCTTCCTGGTTTAGTCTTGGAAGAGTGTAAGTGTCCAGGAAATTATCCATTTCTTCTAGATTTTCTAGTTGATTTGTGTAGAGGTGTTTATCGTATTCTCTGATGGTAGTTTGTATTTCTGTGGGGTCGGTGGTGATATACCCTTTATCATTTTTTATTGCATCTATTTGATTCCTCTCTCTTTTCTTCTTTATTAGTCTTGCTAGCGGTCTGTCAATTTTGTTGATCTTTTCAAAAAACCGGCTCCTGGATTCATTGATTTCTTGGAGGGTTTTTTGTGTCTCTATCTCCTTCAGTTCTGCTCTGATCTTAGTTATTTCTTGCCTTCTGCTAGCTTTTGAATGTGTTTGCTCTTGCTTCTCCAATTCTTTTAATTGTGATGTTAGAGTGTCCATTTTAGATCTTTCCAGCTTTCTCTTGTGGGCATTTAGTGCTACAAATTTCCCTCTACACACTGCTTTAAATGTGTCTCAGAGGTTCTGGTATGTTGTATCTTTGTTCTCATTGGTTTCAAAGAACATCTTTATTTCTGCCTTCATTTCGTTATGTACCCAGTAGTCATTCAGGAGCAGGTTGTTCAGTTTCCATGTAGTTGAGCGGTTTTGATTGAGTTTCTTAGTCCTGAGTTCTAGTTTGATTGCACTGTGGTCTGAGAGACAGTTTGTTATAATTTCTGTTCTTTTCCATTTGCTGAGGAGTGCTTTACTTCCAATTATGTGGTCAATTTTGGAATAAGTGCGATGTGGTGCTGAGAAGAATGTATATTCTGTTGATTTGGGGTGGAGAGTTCTGTAGATGTCTATTAGGTCCGCTTGGTGCAGAGATGAGTTCAATTCCTGGATATCCTTGTTAACTTTCTGTCTCATTGATCTGTCTAATGTTGACAGAGGGGTGTTGAAGTCTCCCATTATTATTGTTTGGGAGTCTAAGTCTCTTTGTAAGTCTCTAAGGACTTGCTTTTTGAATTTGGGTGCTCCTGTATTGGGTGCATATATATTTAGGATAGTTAGCTCTTCCTGTTGAATTTATCTCTTTACCATTATGTAATGGTCTTCTTTGTCTCTTTTGATCTTTGATGTTTTAAAGTCTATTTTATCAGAGACTAGGATTGCAACCCCTGCTTTTTTTTGTTCTCCATTTGCTTGGTAGATTTCCTCCATCCCTTTTTTTTGAGGCTATGTATGTCTCTGCATGTGAGTTGGGTCTCCTGAATACAGCAGAGTGATGGGTCTTGACTCTTTATCCAGTTTGCCAGTCTGTGTCTTTTAACTGGACCATTTGTTCCATTAACATTTAAGGTTAATATTGTTATGTGTGAACTTGATCCTGCCATTATGATATTAACTGGTTTCTTTGCTCGTTAGTTGATGCAGTTTCTTCCTAGCCTCGAAGGTCTTTACATTTTGGCATGTTTTTGCGATGGCCGGTACCGGTTGTTCCTTTCCATGTTTAAGGCTTCCTTCAGGGTCTCTTGTAAGGCAGGCCTGGTGGTGACAAAATCTCTAAGCATTTGCTTATCTGTAAAGGATTTTATTTCTCCTTCACTTATCTGGGTTGAAAATTCTTTTCTTTAAGAATGTTGAATATTGGCCCCCACTCTCTTCTGGCTTGTAGAGTTTCTGCCGAGAGGTCTGCTGTTAGTCTGATGGGCTTCCCTTTGTGGGTAACCCGACCTTTCTCTCTGGCTGCCCTTAAGATTTTTTCCTTCATTTCAACTTTGGTGAATCTGGCAATTATGTGTCTTGGAGTTGCTCTTCTGGAGGAGTATCTTTGTGGCGTTCTCTGTATTTCCTGAATTTGAATGTTGGCCTGCCCTACTAGGTTGGTAAAGTTCTCCTGCATGATATCCTGAAGAGTGTTTTCCAACTTGGTTCCATTTTCCCCCTCACTTTCAGGCACCCCAATCAGACGTAGATTTGGTCTTTTTACATAATCCCATACTTCTTGCAGGCTTTGTTCATTTCTTTTTCTTCTTTTTTCTTTTGGTTTCTCTTCTCGCTTCATTTCATTCATTTGATCCTCAATCGCTGATACTCTTTCTTCCAGTTGATCGAGTCGGTTACTGAAGCTTGTGTATTTGTCACGTATTTCTCGTGTCATGGTTTTCATCTCTGTCATTTCGTTTATGACCTTCTTTGCATTAATTATTCTAGCTATCAATTCTTCCCCTCTATTTTCAAGATTTTTAGTTTCTTTGCGCTGGGTACGTAATTCCTCCTTTAGCTCTGAGAAGTTTGATGGACTGAAGCCTTCTTCTCTCATCTTGTCAAAGTCATTCTCTGACCAGCTTTGATCCATTGCTGGCGATGAGCTGCACTCCTTTTCAGGTGGAGATGTGCTCTTATTTTTTGAATTTCCAGCTTTTCTGCCCTGCTTCTTCCCCATCTTTGTGGTTTTATCTGCCTCTGGTCTTTGATGATGGTGACGTACTGATGGGGTTTTGGTATAGGTGTTCTTCCTGTTTGACAGTTTTCCTTCTAGTAGTCAGGACCCTCAGCTGTATGTCTGTTGGCGATTGCTTGAGGTCCACTCCAGACCCTGTTTGCCTGGGTATCAGCAGCAGAGGTTGCAGAAGATAGAATACTGCTGAACAGCGAGTGTACCTGTCTGATTCTTACTTTGGAAGCTTCCTCTCAGGGGTGTACTCCACCCTGTGACGTGTGGGGTGTCAGACTGCCCCTAGTGGGGGATGTCTCCCAGTTAGGCTACTCAGGGGTCAGTGACCCACTTGAGCAGGCAGTCTGTCCGTTCTCAGATCTCAACCTCCATGTTGGGAGATCCACTGCTCTCTTCAAAGCTGTCAGACAGAGTCGTTTGGGTCTGCCCAGGCCTCTGCTGCTTCCCCTTTTGTTTTTTAGCTGTGCCATGTCCCCAGAGGTGGAGTCTACAGAGACAGGCAGGTTTCCTTGAGCTGCTGTGAACTCCACCCAGTTCGAGCTTCCCAGCGGCTGTTTTTACCTACTTAAGCCTCAGCAATGGCAGGCGCCCCTCCCCCAGCCTCACTGCTGCCTTGTGGTTAGATCGCAGACTGCTGTGCTAGCAATGAGGGATGCTCCGTGGCCGTGGGACCCTCCCAGCCAGTTGTGGGTATAATCTCCTGATGTGCACGTTTGCTTAAAGCGCAGTATTGGGGTGGGAATTACCCGATTTTCCAGGTGTTGTGTGTCTCAGTTCGTCTGGCTAGGAAAAGGGATTCCCTTCCCCCTTGCGCTTCCCAGGTGAGGCAATGCCTCGCCCTGCTTCAGCTCTCGCTGGTCGGGCTGCAGCTCCTGAGCTGCACCGATTGTCCGGCACTCCCCAGTGAGATGACCCCAGTACCTCAGTTGAAAATGCAGAAATCACCAGTCTTCTGTGTCGCTCGCGCCGGGAGTTGGAGACTGGAGCTGTTCCTATTCGGCCATCTTCCTCCGCCCCCAAAATATATTTTTATTGGTATTCTTATAGTTTGCTTTTCTACTTCCAGAAGGAATCATCATAGATGTTGGCCAACATTTAACTGCTAGTTGTTCATTGAAATACTGTTTGTAATAGCAAAACAACTGGAAACCACCTGTGTTTATAATAATATGGGATTGTTAACTAAATGAGATTTACTAATAAGTATACCCTGAAACCATATTAAATTACTGAGGAAAATACTCATAAAAAGCAGATATAAATGCCCAGAATTATGCCATTAAAGATGTTTTTCATGAGCTGATGTTAAAGATTTTTTGGCTTTGGAGTGGCAAGACACAATGATATTTCACTTCACATAAGAAGCAACCTTTACATTTAATACCTTTTTAACAGTTTTCCTAGTCTAGGGTTATATAGAATGTGTATGAAGATGGTTAAGTGAAATGGTAATGGTAGACTTTACACCACACAGAACTAGATATTTTTGGTGTTTAGAGGGAACTCAGAACCGTCCTAGCTTTCTACCTTGATGAAACAGTGTGGAGCAATAGAAAGAATATGAGATCAGAAATCAGAAGGCCCATATTTTAGATTCTTTCACTGACCTGTTATGACACCTGGAACACTTCTTTCTGCTCTGTGAACCTAATTTCCCTCATCTATACCATGGAAAGTTTGGATTAAAACCATGCTTCTCAACCCTGGCTGCATATTGGAATTTTCTGGGGAGCTTTTTAAACTACTGATGCCTGGGCCTACTCATGAGCAATTAAATATGAATCTCTGCAGATAAGGCGAAGGGGAGTGGTATTTTTGTAAAGGTTTACTACCTCCCTCCCAACTCGCAGGAGATTCTGCTGTTAAGTCAGGGCTGAGAACCACTAAACTAATTGATCTCTATGGAAGCCTTCCAATTCTGATATTTGAGACCCTATACATTTTGAGAGACTAACATTGAGGTCATCTTCTATTCTTAGTGGTTCTGACAGTCCCACCTCCAAGTAGGACACATAAGGTGTTTGTGGATCATTGGGCTCAGGACGAAAGTCATATAGCCAACTACTAAGGACTGTTGGGAGGGAAAGCCCTAGACAGGATGGAATTGATGTTCACAGTTTTACCTCTCCTGGATTTACACTTCTTTCTGTGCCCAAGTTCACTAGTTCTTTCCAAGATGCTGAACATCTGGTCTCATCCCTTTCTTTGGTCAGTTGAAATCTGTCCAAATCCCTTTCCCCTTAGCTCAGCTATGGCAGGGTTGAACTTTTCCAAAAGAAACATTTATGAGGAAATTAAAGGAAGAGGAAACAATCACAAAAGCAGAGTGGTGTTTATAGAGAACATAGTTTTAAATTCAAATCTAGCTGCTGCATGGCCTGGCTGACTCATAGCTTATAAGGCATCTGGTCCCAATTCTCATTCTTTGCCTCAAGATTGAAATATTGGATTGTAGTGGTGCCAAAGATGTCCAGAATTTAGCCCAAGGTAGATTCAAGCAGGCTGTCATGCTAGATCTTTGGAAATTAGTCCCAATTACTAGTCAGTCCCCTTTGTTTGAGGCTTGTGTTACCCTCTTGTCCTGCAACTACTATGACCCAAGACTACCCTCACCCTCAGGATAGATATTTCTCTCACTTGGGATCTGGGTGGATGACCATTACTGACTGGGCATTCAGCTCCTGCTGCTCTTCCTCCGGAGGGCCTAAAAGACTTCATTTCCCAGAAACCCGATTTTGTATCTGGGGCTAGATCTTTAAGGGGATCTTCATTTGCCTGATATACATTAACTCCTTTGTATTAAGGCTCTGCTGTCCCTCTGTGAAACTGGACTCCTTCACCTGCTGATTGCAGCTGATGGGTTTGTTCTTTCTAACTTTGTAACCAAGACATCCTCCGTGAAAAGCTCCAAACATTGGAGTCCATAGAGAAGAGCTGGTTTGCCTAGCATGATACTACAGCTTCAAGGAGAAAAGCCACAGAAAAACAAGCACAACATGCATCTGAGAAAGGCCAGCAGTCAAACCTGGGAAGATATATTCTTGATTTTTTAAATTGATACACAATAATTGTACATATTTATGGGGTGCATGTGATATTTTTGATATGTGTATACAGTGTGCAATGATCAAATCATTACAGGATAATTGAAATATCCATTACCGCAAACATACATGTGGGAAGACATATTCTATCGTGAAATCCAATGAATGGGCACAAGGCAGTGATGACAGTAAAAGACAGAAAATTATAGCCCAGATAGACTCCATAAGGGAATCACAAGCCAAGATGGCAAAAAATAAAGTAAGAGGGCAAAATAATGGCCTTGAATGGGATCACAGTATTGTCCAAGGTTCATTTTATTGGCAGCCTTATGGATGGGTTGACCTTGTTTTTTTTCTTGTCCTTGGTAAGATGAGCTGATCTTATTTTATTTGTATTGTTTTACCCAGCGACGACATCCCTGTGAGGTCCCCAGTCAGCCTGGGCTCAGATGACCTGATTTTAAAGCATAGCATCTAGGCTGAATTTACAGCCTCTTCCTTATGCTCTGTATATCTGCTTCAGAGTTGTTAGCCTCTTGCCTCTCCCATATGAGGGCCACTACCTGCCTATTCCAGTGAATGTTCCTGAATGGTCTTACTTCCCCCTTATGGTTGCCAGCTTCCCCACACCTCTCCCTCAGACAGACCATTTAGAAGTCTATCATCAAAGGCTCATAATTGTAAAACATTTTGCACTCCCAGCAATGAAACAAGCAATTGGCATCAATGTAAAGAGTTCACTCCCCAGAGTAGACAGTAGAGGGCAACACTGACTGGGAAAGCAATGATGGCAGGACCTGGCCCTACTCGTCCTTCCAGAGTTGGGGCAAAGTGGCCATCTAGTATAAAAGGAAAGGCTGAACACTGGATTTGGCAGGATGGATGTCTGAATTCCAATCTTAACCTTTCTTATAGCAGAGTGATTTTAAGAGCATGGGATTTATAATTAGGCACACCATGGTGTCCTGGCTTAGCTTAGTAGCTGTGTGAGCTTTGGCACGTTGCTTCATTTCTCAGAGCCTCAGTTTTCATATCTGTGCAATGAAGAGTCTGATAATACTCACCTTCTAGGGTTGTTATGAGGTTCAAGTGAGGTAATGTACATAAATACATAACTAATAAAAGATAGTTATTATTGCTGCTTGTTGGAATCCCTTATGGTTCCTGGGCTTCAGTTCCTTCAACTTAAGAAACGGGGATGATAAGGCTCAGCTCATCTATCTCACTGGGCTGTGACAAGAACTACAGGTAAAAGTACTTCATAAACTCCAACGTGCTGCCACAGCTTTACTTTGACCAGGTATAGCGGGGCAGACTGCTGGAATAAGTCAGCATCCAGTCATCTATCTCCATGAAGAACAAATATGAAAAAAATTTCTTCCCCATATCTTCTCCCTGGAAAGAGAAAAGACTGGATTCATACATTTCTGAATGGGGCTCTATCCAGAGGATAATTAACCAATTGGGGAATATTAGAGAAAAATCTCCCTTTCAGTGAAGAATGAAAAACATTTGGGGAGATCAAGTGAAATTCTGGATGTGAACATGGCCAGCATGTGGCTGAAAAAATAGTAGGTAATGATCTTTTCTGCTGTTTTTCTTCTTGTTTTATAATAGAGAGTAAGTAGTATAAGTTCTAGCTTAAGAGTTGATACCTAACTGCAGGGAAGATCTGGCTACCTACCCAGTGTTATATGTCTGCAATCACAGCTCTTGGGTCAATTCCTTTTGGAATAAACATAATTAAATAAATTCACACCAAAGAGCCTAGAAAATTTAATGGAATGTAATAACAAAATTACAATATCATAGCGTGTGAGGGTAGGAAGCATCCTTAGACTATGAGTTCTATCTCTCACCTGGGTAGATGAGCAATGGTGACATTTGAACTGATAGATTGATTCAATTCCTTGAGAAGCATTAGTTGTGTGCCTAGAATATGACAGAAGTATGTCAGAAATTGAGTGTATATTTGTGAGTGGGAAAATATCTCTGTCCTTATTGAGTTTACAGTCTAGTAGGGAAAACAGACAATATGCAAGTAAACAAATGAGTAAATAAAACGTGCAAAATTTGAAGTGCTATAAAAATAAGCAAATACTGAGGTAGAGAATAAATATGTGGTGGGAGAGAGGAAATTTGTTAGAATTGTTTGTATATGATGGGTTCAGGAGAAGTCTCAGAAAAGATTTAAGTTTATTTTGTTATTTTTGTTTTTTGTGGGTACATAGGAGGTGTATATATTTATGAGGTACATGAGATATTTTGATACAGGCATGTGATACCTAATAATCTCATCATGGAAAATGAGAGATCCATTCCCTCAAGCATCTATCCTTTGTGTTACAATCAAATTATACTCTTTTAGTTATTTTAAAATGCAAAATTAAATTATTTTTACTATAACAGTATTTACTAGCACAGCAGTCACCTTTTCATATACCTGTTTGCCATGTGTATGTCTTCTTTTGAGAACTATCTATTCAGATTTTTTGACCATTTTCTAATTAGACTACTAGATTTTTCTTTTTCATGAGGGTTGTCTGAGCTCCTATATATTCTGGTTATTAATTCTTTGTCAGATGGGTAGTTTGCAAATATTTTCTCCCATTCTATGGGTTGTCTCTTCAATTTGTTGATTGTTTTCTTTGCTGTGCAGAAACTTTTTAACATCTTGTGATTCCATTTGTCCATTTTTGCCTTGGTTGCCTGTGCTTGTGAATTATTGCTCAAGAAATTTTTGCCCGGATCAATGTCCTGGAGAGTTTCCCCAATGTTTCCTTGCAGTAGTCTCACAGTTTGGGGTCTTAGATTTAAGTCTTTAATCCAGCTTACTTTGATTTTTATATATGATGAGAGATAGGGATCTAGTTTCATTCTCTTGCCTATGGATATTCAGTTATCCCAACACCATTAATTAAAGAAACTCTCTTTTCCTCAGTGTATGTTTTTGGCACCTTTGTCAAAAATGGGTTCACTGTAGGTGTGTAGATTTGTTTCTGGGTTCTCTGTTCTGTTCACTTGTGTGTCTGTTTTTGTGCCAGTTGATTTGTTTTTCTAAGACCAACAGAGCGGGCACAAACAAACTAGCGAGTAGGCAAGGGTAGGAACAAAACTGCAAATTTATTTTTGGTCACCTAACTTCAGGGGAAGAAGGTGGGCAGGGAGAGGTCTGTTGGCCTCCAGCAAAGGAGGCCAACAGAGTACCCTGGTGGGGCTCTCGGGCGGAGTTCCTGACACAGTCCCGACATCCCAACAGGAGTGGGGCTGGGAAGTCCGCGCATGGCGTCCGTCTGGAGTGGCTTTTCTAGGAGTGGGAGGGCAATAGGCGGGGCACGGGCGTGTCAGGGGGCGTTCCGCAGATGCAACCAGGTAAATCTTAGTCTCTTCGGATTGACGTCACCTGGAGCATGCCCGGTTGGTCTGCACCTTCCCGGGCGCCGGCTGATTTTCGCGCGCACGGGAAAAGTTGGTGAAGAAGAACCCGGAAGTGCACCATCTTGCCTCCATTCGTCCAAACAGTCCATCCTTTTATTGATAATAGTGATAAGGGGCACCATGGTCTGTCTGGCTACTTCCTGCTGTTAAGGGGCGTTGTTAAGGTCGGGGCCTATGGTTGGTATTTGGACATTCGGATGAAGAATAAAATAAGGCACAGTATTAGTATAGGAATGAGGAATGGAAGCATTTGTTGGAATATGGGCAAAACCCAGAAGGATGGTCCTGGCAAGGTTGAGGAGTATGAGATAGTTAAGAAAATTTAGTAAGTTTGAGGTGAGTGGGGGAAAGTTGAACTGATTTCCACTGATTGCTTTCGGTAGGGGCCCTTTTTAGTTGGGAATGAGGAACGAGTGCGCAAAGTAGTTGTTGGCCAGGCAGCAATTAAGGAGTGGAGTTTTTGTGGAGTGGATGGCTTTCCGCTTACTCCTACTACAGAGATATTGGATGGAAGGCTAGGTCCAGAGAAGGATGGGAAAACAGAATAGGTACCCCCGCTGTTGATTAAAAAATTAATTGTCTTACCTGCTACCAGGAGAGTTACCCATGGCTCGGCGAAGGTGATGGGGGGTCCCCGAGTCTCGGCACCTTCAGTTGCCGTCGTCCAGATGTAGGAGCTGGAAGGAGCTTCCAGGATCCTGGGAAAGGGGGTCACGTGGAGGCGTGGCACCTGTTCTCAGGGTGGGGCAATCAGACTTCCAGTGTCCTCCCTGCTAGCAAGCAGGGCTGGGGGTTGCTGGTGGACGAGGGTTAGGACATTCACTGGCCCAATGTCCTGAAGCCTTGCACTTATAGCAAGGCTGCGTTGGAGCTCGGGGACCTTGCGGACACCTGTTGGCATAGTGTCCTGCCTTGCCGCACTTATAGCAGGCTCTTGCGGGGTGTGTGCTCTCTGGCCTGGGGTTACGACTGGGCTGTAAAGCCACTGCTAGGAGCTGTAACTTCTGTTTGAGGTGAGCCTGCTGTCTCCTCTCTGGAGTTATAGACCTTAAAGGCTAATTTAACTAGGTCTTGTATTGGTGTCTGAGGACCATCCTCTACCTTTTGAAGTTTTTTTTACGAATGTCAGGAGCTGATTGAGAAATGAAATAAGATGCCAAAATGGTGGACCCTGTGGGGGAGGCCGGATCTAACCGGGTATATTGGGTTAGAACCTCAGTCAGTTTAGGGTAGAGGTTAGGATAACCTGGAGATCATGCCAAGTTAAGTCATAGGCCTGACAAAGGTATCTAAATTCCTTTATGTATATGGTAGGATTAGCTGAGAAATCACCTAAACGCTTCTCAATTTTGGAAAGATCGGCCAGTGAAAAAGGGACATGTACTCTGACTACCCCCTCCACCCCAGCTACCTCTCGCAAAGGTGCTAACACTGTAGGAGGGTGTGGGCAGAGATAGGGGACTCAAGACAGCCAGTTGGGGGCCCCGAAGGAGGCACGGGACCGAGTGGATTACTAGTAGATAAGGAGGAGGAAGGAGGAGTCTGGATGGGGGGAGGAGGAGGAGTCTGGGCAGGAAGGGAGGGGGTGGAGAGAGCGGGGAGAGAAGGAGGAGTATAGGGCAGGTTGGGACGAGAGCGTAAGGCCCAAAAGCCTTGTATGTAATTAATTTCAGACCACTTGCCTAGCCGCTGGCAGAAATTGCTGAGGTCGATCACGCCACAGTGGAAAGGAAAATTAACCGCTTCCTCCTAAGGTCTTGTTCGAGCTGTAAGGTTTTTAAATTGGCTAGGAGGCACCCTAAGGGGGTGCTCTTTGGAAATTTGGACTGGGGGTTTCCCATTTGTTTCCTCTTTTTTTTTTTTTTTTTGAGACAGAGTCTCGCTCTGTCGCCCAGGCTGGAGTGCAGTGGCCAGATCTCAGCTCACTGCAAGCTCCGCCTCCCGGGTTCACGCCATTCTCCTGCCTCAGCCTCCCACGTAGCTGGGACTACAGGCGCCCGCCACATCGCCCGGCTAGTTTTTTGCATTTTTTAGTAGAGACGGGGTTTCACTGTGTTAACCAGGATGGACTCGATCTCCTGACCTCGTGACCCGCCCGTCTCGACCTCCCAAAGTGCTGGGATTACAGGCTTGAGCCACCGCGCCTGGCCTGTTTCCTCTTTACTTACACAATGGACACAATGGAAATGGAAGTGGATCTCTGCCTGGCTTCAAAGCGTCCTTTGGAACCAGCAGAGACAGACTGGAGGCTCACGGAGCCAAAGTGGAGATTACCTTCAGGTGGACGTCTCCATCCTGAACGGGTCTCCCGAGCCACTTGTGGCTCAAAAGTGGACCTCGGACCTGTGCAGGATTTTTGGCCGAGGGAGGTAAAGAGGAGACAAGGGCACTTACCCCAGAGAGTCCATGAGAGTGAGGGAAGCGGGTCTCAGGTCCTGGTCCGTCTGTGGTGTGGGAGCAGGAGGAGGTTCCTCAATCCTTAGAGGCCTGAGGAGGGGTCTCCTCCCGGGTCTTCAGCACCAACTGATTTGTTTTTCTAAGACCAACAGAGCGGGCACAAAAGAACCAGCAAGTAGGCAAGGGTAGGAGCAAAACTGCAAGTTTATTTTTGGTCACCTAACTTCAGGGGAAGAAGGTGGGTAGGGAGAGGTCTGTCGGCCTCCAGCAAAGGAGGCCGACAGAGTCCCCTGGTGGGGCTCTCGGGTGGAGTTCCTGACACAGTCCCGACATCCTGACAGGAGTGGGGCTGGGAAGTCTGTGCGTGGCGTCCGTCCTGAGTGGCTTTTCTAGGAGTGGGAGGGCAATAGGCGGGGCATGGGCGTGTCGGGGGGCATTCCGCAGGTGCGACCAGGTAAATCTTAGTCTCTTCGGATTGACGTCACCTGGAGCATGCCCGGTTGGTCTGCACCTTCCCGGGTGCTGGCTGCATTTTCACGCGTGCGGGAAAAGTTGGTGAAGAAGAACCCGGAAGTGCACCATCTTGCCTCCGTTCGTCCAAACACCAGTATTATGCTGTTTTGATTTCTATGGCTTTGTAATATAATTTGAAGTCAGGTAATGTGATACCTGCAGTTTTTTTTTTCTTTTTTCTTTTAATTTTTAGTTTTTGTGTGTACCATATATAGTAGGTGTTTATATTTATGGGGTAACTGAGATATTTTGATGCAGGCATGCAACGTGAAATAAGCACATGATGGAGAATGGGGTGCTCATCCCCTCAAACATTTATTTTTTATTATAAACAATCCAATTGCACTCTAAATTATGTTCAAATGTACAATTATTATTTACTATCGTCACCCTATTATGCTATCAAATAATAGATCTTATTCATTTTTACTATTTTTTGGTACTGATTAACCATCCTCACACCCCCACCCCCCACCCAAGGACCCAACTACCATCTCCAGCCTCTGGTAATTATTGTTCTACTCTTTATGTCCATGAGTCATATTCTTTTAATTCTTTGATCACACAGATAATGAGAACATGCAATGCTTGTCCATCTGTGCCTGGATTATTTTGCTGAACATGATGATCTCCATTTCCATTCATGTTGTTGCAAATGACTGGATCTCATTCTATTTATGGCTAAATAGTACTCCATTGTGTGTCTGCTCCACATTTTCTTTATCTATTCATATGTTGGTGGACACTTAGGTTTCTTCCAAAACTTAGCTATTGTAAACAGTGCTGCAACAATCATAGGAGTAAAGATATCTCTTCAGTATACTGATTTACTTTCTTTTGAATATTTATCAAGCAGTGGGATTGCTGGATCATATGGTAGCTCATTTTTAGATGTTTGAGGAACTTCCAAACTATTCTCTGTGGTGGTTGTACTAATTTACTTCCCTCCATCAGTATATGAGGGTTACGTTTTCTCCACATTCTCACCAGCATTTGTTATTGCCTGTCTTTCAGATATAAACCATTTTATCTGGGTTGAGATGAGGTTTCATGGTAGTTTTGATTTGCATTTTTCTGATGATTAGTGATGTTAAGCATCTTTTCTTATGCTTTGCTTGCCATGTCTTCTTTTGAGAGATGTCTATTCCAATTTTCCCCCATTTTTGATTGGATTATTGAATTTCTTTTCCTATAGACTGGTTTGAGCTCCTTCTATATTTTGGTCAGATGGATAGTTTGCAAAGATTTCCTCCCATTCTGTGGGCTGTATCTTCACTTTGTTTATCATATCTTCTGCTGTGTGGGAGTTTTTTAACTTTCCTCCTTTTTTATTTTTTGGAAGCGTTTGAGTAGAATTGGTGTCAGTTCTTAAATATTTGGCAGAATTCAGCACTGAAGCCATTGGATTCTGGGATTTTCTTTACCAAAAGACTCTTTATTACAGCTTTGATCTTGTTATTTGTTATTGGTCTGTTCAGCTTTTGGATTTCTTCATAGTTCAATCTTTGTATGTTGTAGGTGTCCAGGAATTTATCTATTTTTTCTAGGTTTTCCAATTTATGGGCATATACTTGCTCATAGTAGTTACTAAAGATCTTTTGAATTCCTGCAATATCAGTTGTAATGCCTCCTTTTTAATCTCTTTATTTATTTAGTTAGTTAGTTCCTCTCTCTTTTTTCTTAGAATAGTTAAAGGTTTGTCAATTTTGTCCATCTTTTTTAAAAAAACAATTACTGGCCAAGTTAGTTGACTAGAAGCACCTAGTGTATGCTACTCTGACAGAGAGGAATAAAAGGTGCAAGTAAATACAGCACCTTCAACTGAAACACCCAGTTACATGCATTGGCATAAATTAAGAAAACAATTTGACCCATGGAGAACAGACAAAGCAAGGCTGGATAATTGCCCACTTGGGAGCAACACAAAGCCAGTGAACTCTCCCCTGCCCAGGTAAGTGGTGAGTGAGTGACCCCAGGGACCCACGCTTCATCCATGAATCTTTGCAACCCTTGGGTAAGGTGATCCTGTTGCGAACCCACCCCACCAGGACCT
Organism: Rhinopithecus roxellana; assembly: GCF_007565055.1. NCBI lineage: Eukaryota > Metazoa > Chordata > Mammalia > Primates > Cercopithecidae > Rhinopithecus > Rhinopithecus roxellana. The sequence continues at coordinate 50,660,626 of NC_044555.1, read as the reverse complement.
TCAGTCTGACATGCAGAGCTACATGGAGTCTTGGCAGAGCATCAGCTTAGGCATGTACAAAGCCCTGGAAGCTTTAGATACCCAGGCTTCCCAGCAAAAGTGGCTGCATATATACTTATAAAAAAAGGTGCTGAACCCAGGGGGCTGAGCAGTGATAGTCTGCCAGCTCCACTTCCGTGGCATCCCTAAGGATAAGACCCACTGACTTGGAACTCCAGCCAGCCTTGGGTAGCAGTGTTACACCCCACTGAGATGGAGCCCCTAGAGGGAGGGAAAGGCCATCATCTTTGCTGTTTTACAGCCTTAGCCATTTATGCCTTCAGGCTCCTGGGAGTCTGAGCTGACTAGGGACTGGAGTGGCCCTCCAGCACAGTGCAACATCTCTACAAAGAGGCAACCAGACTGCTTTTTCACTCAGGTCCTGGATCCCATTTCTCTTCACTGGGCAGAACCTCCTGACCAAGGTCTAGAGCCACCCCTCCTGGTGTTTTCCAGCCAGCAGTAGTTCCAAAACTCCCTGGGACAGAGCTCCCAGAGGGAGGGGCAGGCCACCATCTTTGCTGTTTTGCAGCCTTAGCTGTAGTTTCCTTTGGGTTTTGGAGGGCCCAAGGTGACTGGGGGCTGAAGTGGACACCCAACACAGCACAGTTGCTCTATGAAAAAGCAGCCAGACTGCTTTTTAATGCAGGTCCCTGGTCCTGTTCCTTCTCACTGGGTGGGACCTCCTGACCAGGGTCCCCAGACACTCCCATCAGTGTGTTTGGACTGGTAACAGGTTCATACCTCTCTGGGACAGAGCTCCTGGATGGAGAGGCATGCTACTGTCTTTGCTGTTTTGCAGCCTTCATTGTTGATACTTTCAGGTACTGAAAATCCCAGGTGACTAGGGACTAGAGCAGATCCTCAGAATTCTGAAGCAGCCCTACAAGAAACCTGGCCAGACTGTTTGTTATGAGGGTCCCGAATCCCATATCTTCTCACTGGGAGGATCTTTGTGGTTTGGGTCTTCACCCACCCCCTGGGACCATCAAGCCAGTAGCATTTCTGTAATTCCGTGAGACAGAACTCCCAGTGGGAGAGGTGGGTTGCCATCTTTGCTGTCTTGCAGCTCTTACCCTTGATGTTTCCAGGCTCTGGAGAGTCTGCAGAACCAACGGCTTGTCTGGACACCCAGAAGAGCACCCACCTCATGGAAAAGTGGTCAGACTGTTCTCTACAGAGGTTCCAGTCCTCAATTCTCCTCACTGGGCAGGGCTGCATGACCTGGGACGCCAGGAAAACCACTCTGCCCCTACATGACCACTTCAATCAGAAACAGCCCGGTGGTTTGGCTGGGTGTGGTGGCTCATGCCTGTAATCCCAACACTTTGGGAGGCCAAGGCAGGTGGATCGCTTGGGGTCAGGAGTTCAAGACCAGCCTGGCCAACATGGTGAAACCCCATCTCTACTAAAGTATATATATATGTATATATAAATTAGCCAGGCATCGTGGTGCATGCCTGTAATCCCAGGACTTTGGAAGGCTGAAGCAGGTGGATTACTTGAGGTCAGGAGTTCAAGACCAGCCTAGCAAACATAGTGAAACCCCATCTCTACTAAAAAAAAAAATACAAAAATTAGCCAGGCATGGTGGTCCATGCCTGTAATCCCAGCTACTCTGGAGGCTGAGGCAAGAGAATCACTTGAACCTCAGAGGCAGAAGTTGCAGTGAGCCAAGATCCTGCCACTGCACTCCAGCCTGTGTGACAGAGTGAGACTTCGTCTCAAAAACAACAAACAAACCCAGCCCAGCAGTTAAAGAAACACCCACATGCAGAGGTGAGAAAGAACCAATGCATGAACTCTAGCTCTCAAATGCCAGAGTGTCTTATGTCCTCCAAACAGTGGGACTAATTCTCCAGAAAGTGTTCTTAACCAAGCTGAGTTGGCTAAAATGACAGAAATAGAATTCAGAATGTGGATAGGAACAAGATCACGAGGATTCACTAGAATGGCAAAATCCAATCCAAGGATACTAAGAATCATAATAAAATTATACAGGAGCTGACAGACAAAATAGCCAGTATAATATAGAATCTAACTGATCTGATCAAGCTGAAAACTACACCATAAGAATTTTACAATGCAATTGCAAGTATTAATAGCATAATAGACCAAGCTGAGGAAAGAATGTCAGAATGTGAAGACTGGCTCTCTGAAATAAGACAGTCAGAAAAAACAAACGAACAACAACAACAACAAGAATGAAAAGGAAAAAACAAAATCCATGAGAAAAAATGAGTTTATACAAAAAGATAAAATCTATGAATCATTGGCATCCCTGAAATGGACAGGAAGAATGGAAACAACTTGGAAAACACACTTCAGGATATTATCTATAAAAACTTTCCCAACCTTACTAGAAGGCCAACAGTCAAATTCAGGAAATACAGAGAACCCTTGCAAGATTTTACACAAGAAGTTTATCCCCAAGAAACATAGTCATCTGAGTTTCCAAGGTTGGAATGTAAAAAAGAATGTTAAAAGGGCGCATCACCTAGGAAAGGAACCATATCAGGCTAACCGTGGACCTCTCAGCAGAAACGCTGTAAGCCAGAAGAAATTGGGGGCCTATATTCAACATTCTTAGAGAGAAAAAGTCTTCAACCAACAATGTCATGTCCAGTTGTATTCCTTGGTTCTTGTATAGCTATAAAGAAATACCAGAGACTAGCTAATTTATAAGAAAAGAGGTTTAATTGGCTCATGGTTTCACAGGCTGTTCAGGAGGAATGATAGCTTCTGCTCAGCTTCTTGGAGGCCTCAGGAAACTTACAATCATGTTGATAGGTGAATCTCTTCCTCCTGCTCCAGCATCTTACATGGCCAGAGCAGGAGGGAAAGAGAGATGGAGAAAGTGCTACACACTTTTAAACAACCATATCTCATGAAAACTCAATCATAAGAACAGCAATGGTCCAAGAAAATTGTGCTAAACCATTAGAAACCACCCCAATGATCCAATCACCTCACTAGGCCCTAACTCCAACATTGGGAATTAAAATCAAACATGAGATTTGGGTGGGGACACAGATCAAAACTATATCACCAGCCAAACAAAGTTTCTTCAGCAAAGGAGAAATAATTTTTTTTCTCAGATAGGCAAATGCTGAGGGAGTTTGTTATCACCAGATCTGCTGTACAAGACATTTTGAAAGAAGAACTAAATACGGAAAGGAAAGACCATTTTCAGCCAATACAAAAGCACAATTAAGTACACAGAACAGTGACACTATAATACAACCACACAAACATGCTGGCATAATAAACAGCTAACAACACAATGACAGGATCAAATCCACACATGTCAATACAAATCCTGAATGTAAACAGGCTCAATGTGCCCCATTTAAAAGGCACAGAGTGGCAAGCTAGATAAAAAAGCAATACCCAAGTATACGGAGTTTTTATGAGACCCATCTTACATTCAATGACCATCCTCCCACGTAGACTTAAAATAAAGGTATGGAGAAAAATCTACCAAACAAGTGGAAATCAGTAGAAAGCAGGGGTTGCAATCCTGATTTTTAGACAAAACAGATGTTAAACCAATAAATGTTTACAAAGACAAAGAAGGGCATTGCATAATGGTAAAGAGTTTAATTCAACAAGAAGGCCTAACTGTTCTAAGTATATATGCACTCAACACAAGAGTACACAGGTTCATAAAGCAAGTTCTTAGAGACCTACAAAAATACTTTGATTCCCACACAGAAATAGTAGGAGACTTCGACACTCCACTGACAGTATCAGACAGATCGTCAAGGCAGAAAATTAACAAAGATATTCAGAACCTGAACTCCACATCGGACCAAACGGATCTGATACACATCTTCACAACTCTCCACCCCCAAACAGCACAATATACATTCTTCTAACTGTCACATGGCACACACTTTAAGATGAACTACATAATCAGACATAAAACAATCATCACCAAATACAAAATAACCGAAATCATAACAAACACACTCTTGGACCACAGCAGAATAAAAATAAAAATCAAAACTTAAAAAAACTCTCAAAATCATGCAATTACATGATAATTGAATTACCTGCTCCTGAATGATTTTTGAGTAAATAATGAAATTAAGGCAGAAATCAAGAGGTTCTCTGAAATGAATGAGAACAAAGGTAATACATATCAGAATCTCTGGGAAACAACTAAGGCAGTCTTAAGAGATAAACTTATGGCACTAAGTGTACACATCAAAAAGTTAGAAAAGGCCTCTAGTTTACAACCTAATATTACAACTAAAAGAATTATAGAACCAAGAGTAAGCCAACCCCCAAGCTAGCAGAATACAAGAAATAACCAAAATCAGAGCTGAATTGAAGGAGATGGAGACAAAAAAACATTTAAAAGATCAACAAATCTGGGAGTTTGTTGTGTGAAAAAATTAATAAGATAGACCACTAGCTAGACTAATAAGGAAGACAATGGAGAAAATCAAAATAAACACAATCAGACATAATTAGTGGAACGTTATTACTGATGCCACTGAAATACAAATAGACTTCAGAAACTGGTGTGAATACCTGTATGCACATAAACTAGAAAATCTAGATGAGAGGAATACATTCCTGGAACATACACCTTCCCAAGATTGAACCAGGAAGAAATCAAATACCTAAACAGACCAATAATAAGCACTGAAATTGAACTAATGACAAAATGGCCTACCAACCATAAAAAGCCCTGGACCAGACAGATTCAAAGTCAAATTCTACCAGATGTACTAAGAAGAGCTGATACTATACCTACAGAAACTGCTCAAAAAAATTGAGGAGGAGGAACTCCTCACCAACTCATTCTATGAGGCCAGCATCATCCTGATACCAGAACCTGGCAGAGATACAACAAAAAAAGAAAACTTCAGGTCAATAGCCTTGATGAACATTGATGCAAAAATCCTCAACAAAATACTTGCAAATCAAATCCAGCAGCACATAAAAAAGCTAATCCACCGTGATCAAGTAGGCTTTATTTCTGGAATGCAAGGTTGGTTCAACATATACAAATCAATAAATGTGATCCATCATATAAAAAGAACTAAAGACAAAAACCACATCATTATCTCAACAGACACAGAAAAGACGTTTGATAAAATTCAACCCACTTCATGTTAAAAGCTCTCAATAAACTAGGTATTGAAGCAACACACTTCAAAATAATAGGAGCCAATTATGACAAACTCACAGCCAACACCAAATTTCTCTGTACTGCTTTTACTATATCCAATAGGATTTGGTAGTTGTGTTTCCATTATTATTTGTTTGAGGAAATTTTTAAATTTTTTTCTTAAAATTTTAGTGACTCATGGTCCTTCAGGAGCATACCATTGAATTTCTAAGCATCTGTACAGTTTATAACATTTTTCTTATGGTTGATTCTAATTTTATTTTATTGTGATCAGAGGAGATGCTTAGTATTATTTAAAGGTTTTGGAATGTTTAAGACTTATTTTGTGAACTAACATTTGGTTCACCTTGGCATTTCTTGTATGAGAGTTCTATTTTTCATAAAATCTCTCAGGTTTTATTTGTTTGGGAAGATATTACTCCTTCATACTTGCAGGATATTTTCCCACTTACATTATTCTACGATAAAATGTTTCTTTTTCTTTTTTTCCTTTATTATTATTATACTTTAAATTCTAGGGTACATGCCCATAATGTGCAGGTTTGTTACATATGTATACTTGTGCCATGTTGGTGTGCTGCACCCATCAACTCGTCAGCACCCATCAACTCATCATTTACATCAGGTATAACACCAAATGCAATCCCTCCCCTCTCCCCCTCCCCATGATAGGCCCCGGTGTGTGATGTTCCCCTTCCCGAGTCCAAGTGATCTCATTGTTCAGTTCCCACCTATGAGTGAGAACATGCGGTGTTTAGTTTTTTGTTCTTGTGATAGTTTGCTAAGAATGATGGTTTCCAGCTGCATCCATGTCCCTACAAAGGACACAAACTCATCCTTTTTTATGGCTGCATAGTATTCCATGGTGTATATGTGCCACATTTTCTTAATCCAGTCTGTCACAGATGGACATTGGGGTTGATTCCAAGTCTTTGCTACTGTGAATAGTGCCGCAATAAATATATGTGTGCATGGGTCTTTATAGCAGCATGATTTATAAACCTTTGGGTATATACCCAGTAGTGGGATGGCTGGGTCATATGGTACATCTAGTTCTAGATCCTTGAGGAATTGCCATACTGTTTTCCATAATGGTTGAACTAGTTTACAATCCCACCAACAGTGTAAAAGTGTTCCTATTTCTCCACATCCTCTCCAGCACCTGTTGTTTCCTGACTTTTTAACGACTGCCATTCCAACTGGTGTGAGATGGTATCTCATTGTGGTTTTGATTTGCATTTCTCTGATGGCCAGTGATGATGAGCATTTCTTCATGTGTCTGTTGGCTGTATGAATGTCTTCTTTTGAGAAATGTCTGTTCATATCCTTTGCCCACTTTTTGATGGGGTTATTTTTTTTTTTCTTGTAAATTTGTTTGAGTTCTTTGTAGATTCTGGATATTAGCCCTTTGTCAGATGAGTAGATTGCAAAACTTTTCTCCCATTCTGTAGGTTGCCTGTTCACTCTGATGGTAGTTTCTTTTGCTGTGCAGAAGCTCTTTAGTTTAATTAGATCCCATTTGTCAATTTTGGCCTTTGCTGCCATTGCTTTTGGTGTTTTAGACATGAAGTCCTTGCCCATGCCTATGTCCTGAATGGTACTACCTAGGTTTTCTTCTAGCGTTTTTATGGTATTAGGTCTAACATTTAAGGCTCTAATCCATCTTGAATTAATCTTCGTATAAGGAGTAAGGAAAGGATCCAGTTTCAGCTTTTTACTTATGGCTAGCCAATTTTCCCAGCACCATTTATTAAACAGGGAATCCTTTCCCCATTTCTTGTTTCTCTCAGGTTTGTCAAAGATCAGATGGCTGTAGATGTGTGGTATTATTTCTGAGGACTCTGTTCTGTTCCATTGGTCTATATCTCTGTTTTGGTACCAGTACCATGCTGTTTTGGTTACTGTAGCCTTGTACTATAGTTTGAAGTCAGGTAGCGTGATGCCTCCAGCTTTGTTCTTTTGACATAGGATTGTCTTGGCAATGCGGGCTCTTTTTTGGTTCCATATGAACTTTAAAGACGTTTTTTCCAATTCTGTGAAGAAACTCATTGGTAGCTTGATGGGGATGGCATTGAATTTAAAAATAACCTTGGGCAGTATGGCCATTTTCACGATATTGATTCTTCCTCTCCATGAGTATGGTATGTTCTTCCATTTGATTGTGTCCTCTTTAATTTCACTGAGCAGTGGTTTGTGGTTCTCCTTGAAGATGTCCTTTACATCCCTTGTAAGTTGGATTCCTAGGTATTTTATTCTATTTGAAGCTGTTGTGAATGGAAGTTCATTCATGATTTGGCTCTCTGTCTGTTACTGGCGTATAAGAATGCTTGCGATTTTTGCACATTAATTTTGTATCCTGAGACTTTGCTGAAGTTGCTTATCAGCTTAAGGAGATTTTGGGCTGAGACGATGGGGTTTTCTAAATATACAATCATGTCATCTGCAAACAGGGACAATTTGACTTCTTTTCCTAACTGGATACCCTTGATTTCTTTCTCTTGCCTGATTGCCCTAGCCAGAACTTCCAACACTATGTTGAATAGGAGTGGTGAGAGAGGGCAAAACTGTCTTGTGCCAGATTTCAAGGGGAATTTTTCCAGTTTTTGTCCACTCAGTATGATATTGGCTATGGGTTAGTCATAAATAGCTCTTATTATTTTGAGGTACGTTCCATCAATACCGAATTTATTGAGCGTTTTTAGCATGGAGGGCTGTTGAATTTTGTCAAAAGCCTTTTCTGCATCTATTGAGATAATCATGTGGTTCTTGACTTTGGTTCTGTTTATATGCTGGATTACGTTTATTGATTTGCGAATGTTGAACCAGCCTTGCATCCCAGGGATGAAGCCCACTTGCTCATGGTGGATAAGCTTTTTGATGTGCTGCTGAATCTGGTTTGCTAGTATTTTATTGAGGATTTTTGCATCGATGTTAATCAAGGATATTGGTGTACAATTTTCTTTTTTTGTTGTGTCTCTGCCAGGCTTTGGTATCAGGATGATGTTGGCCTCATAAAATGAGTTCGGGAGGATTCCCTCTTTTTATATTGATTGGAATAGTTTCAGAAGGAATGGTACCAGGTCCTCCTTGTACCTCTGGTAGAATTCAGCTGTGAATCCATGTGGTCCTGGACTTTTTTTGGTGGGTAGGCTATTAATTATTGCCTCAATTTCAGAGCCTGCTATTGGTCCATTCAGGGATTCAACTTCTTCCTGGTTTAGTCTTGGAAGAGTGTAAGTGTCCAGGAAATTATCCATTTCTTCTAGATTTTCAAGTTGATTTGCATAGAGGTGTTCATAGTATTCTCTGATGGTAGTTTGTATTTCTGTGGGGTCAGTGGTGATATCCCCTTTATCATTTTTTATTGCATCTATTTGATTCTTCTCTCTTTTCTTCTTTATTAGTCTTGCTAATGGTCTGTCAATTTTGTTGATCTTTTCAAAAAACCAACTCCTGGATTCATTGATATTTTGAAGGTTTTTTTGTGTCTCTATCTCCTTCAGTTCTGCTCTGATCTTAGTTATTTCTTGCCTTCTGCTAGCTTTTGAATGTGTTTGCTTTGCCTCACGACTTCTTTTAATTGTGATGTTAGAGTGTCAATTTTAGATCTTTCCTGCTTTCTCTTGTGGGCATTTAGTGCTATAAATTTCCCTCTACACACTGCTTTAAATGTGTCCCAGAGATTCTGGTATGTTGTATCTTTGTTCTCATTGGTTTCAAAGAACATCTTTATTTCTGCCTTCATTTCGTTATGTACCCAGTAGTCATTCAGGATCAGGTTGTTCAGTATCCATGTAGTTGAGCGGTTTTGATTGAGTTTCTTAGTCCTGAGTTCTAGTTTGATTGCACTGTGGTCTGAGAGACAGTTTGTTATAATTTCTGTTCTTTTCCATTTGCTGAGGAGTGCTTTACTTCCAATTATGTGGTCAATTTTGGAATAAGTGCGATGTGGTGCTGAGAAGAATGTATATTCTGTTGATTTGGGGTGGAGAGTTCTGTAGATGTCTATTAGGTCTGATTGCTGCAGAGATGAGTTCAATTCCTGGATATCCTTGTTAACTTTCTGTCTCATTGATCTGTGTAATGTTGACAGAGGGGTGTTGAAGTCTCCCATTGTTATTGTATGGGAGTCTAAGTCTCTTTGTAAGTCTCTAAGGACTTGCTTTATGAATCTGGGTGCTCCTGTATTGGGTGCATATATATTTAAGATCGTTAGCTCTTCCTGTTGAATTGATCCCTTTAACATTATGTAATGGTCTTCTTTGTCTCTTTTGATCTTTGATGGTTTAAAGTCTATTTTATCAGAGACTAGGATTGCAACCCCTGCTTTTTTTTGTTCTCCATTTGCCTGGTAGATCTTCCTCCATCCCTTTATTTTGAGCCTATGTATGTCTCTGCATGTGAGATGGGTCTCCTGAATACAGCAGACTGATGGGTGTTGACTCTTTATCCAGTTTGCCAGTCTGTGTCTTTTAATTGGACCATTTAGTCCATTGACATTTAAGGTTAATATTGTTATGTATGAACTTGATCCTGCCATTATGATATTAACTGGTTATTTTGCTCATTAGTTGATGCAGTTTCTTCCTAGCCTCGATGGTCTTTATATTTTGGCATGTTTTTGCAATGGATGGTACTGGTCATTCCTTTCTATGTTTACTGCTTCCTTCAGGGTCTCTCGTAAGGCAGGCCTGGTGGTGACAAAATCTCTAAGCATTTGCTTATCTGTAAAGGATTTTATTTCTCCTTCACTTATGAAACTTAGTTTGGCTGGATATGAAATTCTGGGTTTAAAATTCTTTTCTTTAAGAATGTTCAATATTGGCCCCCACTCTCTTCTGGCTTGTAGACTTTCTGCTGAGAGGTCTGCTGTTAGTCTGATGGGCTTCCCTTTGTGGGTAACCCGACCTTTCTCTCTGGCTGCCCTTAAAATTTTTTCCTTCATTTCAACTTTGGTGAATCTGGCAATTATGTGTCTTGGAGTTGCTTTTCTCGAGGAGTATCTTTGTGGAGTTCTCTGTATTTCCTGAATTTGAATGTTGGCCTGCCCTACTAGGTTGGGGAACTCCTCCTGGATGATATCCTGAAGAGTGTTTTCCAAGTTGGTTCCATTTTCCCCCTCACTTTCAGGCACCCCAATCAGACGTAGATTTGGTCTTTTTACATAATCCCATACTTCTTGTAGGCTTTGTTCATTTCTTTTTCTTCTTTTTTCTTTTGGTTTCTCTTCTCACTTCATTTCATTCATTTGATCATCAATCACTGATACTCTTTCTTCCAGTTGATCTAGTCGGTTACTGAAGCTTGTGGATTTGTCACGTATTTCTCGTGTCATGGTTTTCATCTCTGTCATTTCATTTATGACCTTCTCTGCATTAATTATTCTAACTATCAATTCTTCCCCTCGTTTTTCAAGATTTTTATTTTCTTTGCGCTGGGTACGTAATTCCTCCTTTAGCTCTGAGAAGTTTGATGGACTGAAGCCTTCTTCTCTCATCTCGTCAAAGTCATTCTCCATCCAGCTTTGATCCGTTGCTGGCGATGAGCTGCGCTCCTTTCCAGGGGGAGATGCGCTCTTATTTTTTGAATTTCCAGCTTTTCTGCCCTGCTTTTTCCCCATCTTTGTGGTTTTATCTGCCTCTCGTCTTTGATGATGGTGACGTACTGATGGGGTTTTGGTATAGGTGTCCTTCCTGTTTGATAGTTTTCCTTCTGACAGTCAGGACCCTCAGGTATAGGTGTGTTGGAGATTGCTTGAGTTCCACTCCAGACCCTGTTTGCCTGGGTATCAGCAGCAGAGGCTGCAGAAGATAGTATACTGCTGAACAGCGAGTGTACCTGTCTGATTCTTACCTTGGAAGCTTCCTCTCAGAGGTATACTCCACCGTGTGAGGTGTGGGGTGTCAGTCTGCCCCTAGTGGGGGATGTCTCCCAGTGAGGCTACTCAGGGGTCAGGGACCCACTTGAGCAGGCAGTCTGTCCCTTCTCAGATCTCAACCTCCATGTTAGGCGATCCACTGCTCTCCTCAAAGCTGTCAGACAGAGTCCTTTGCTTCTGCAGAGGTTTCTTCTGCTTTTTTTTTTTGTTGTTGTTGTTGTTGTTTAGTTGTGCCCTGTCCCCAGAGGTGGAGTCTACAGAGACAAGCAGACTTCCTTGAGCTGCTGTGAGCTCCACCCAGTTCGAGCTTCCCAGCGGCTTTGTTTACCTACTTAAGCCTCAGCAGTGGCGGGCGCCCCTTCCCCAGCCTCACTGCTGCCTTGCAGTTAGATCGCAGACTGCTGTGCTAGTAATGAGCGAGGCTCCGTGGGCGTGGGACCCTCCCGGCCAGGTGAGGGATATATTCTTCTGGTGTGCCCGTTTGCTTAGAGCGTGGCATTGGGTTGTGAGTTACCTGATTTTCCAGGTGTTGTGTGTCTCAGTTCCCCTGGCTAGGAAAAGAGATTCCCTTCCCCCTTGCACTTCCCAGGTGAGGCGATGCCTCGCCCTGCTTCAGCTCTAGCTGGTTGGGCTGCAGCAGCTGACCAGCACTGATTGTCCGGCACTCCCTAGTGAGATGAACCCAGTACCTCAGTTGAAAATGCAGAAATCACCGGTCTTCTGTGTCGCTTGCTCTGGGAGTTGGAGACTGGAGCTGTTCCTATTTGGCCATCCTTCTCCGCCCCCCCCCCCCTTTTTTTTTTCTTTCAGCTCTTTAAACATGCCACGCCACTCTCTACTGGCCTGTAAGGAAGAAGTGACCATGTCATAAGTGATTCATGGACTGTGGCGAAGAATGTGTATTCTGCAACTGTTGGATGAAATATTCTGTAAATATCCATGAGGTCCATTTGGTCAATAGTGCAGATTAAATCCAATTTTTTTTTTTTGTTTAGTTTCTGCTGGGTTATCTGTGTAATGCTGAAAATTGGGTTTTGAAGTCTTCAGCTATTATTGTACTGAGGTCTATCCTTGGCTCTAATAATGTTTGCTTCATATATCTGGGTGTTGCAGTGTTGGGCGCATATATACCCACAATCATATCATGTTTCAGGATGTATCATTATGCAATGTTCTTCTTTGTCTCTTACATGTTTTGTCTTGAAATCTATTTTTCTAATATATGTATATATATTCCTGCTCTCTTTTGGTTTCCATTGGCATTGAGTATCTTTCTTCATCCCTTTATTTTTAGTCTATGTATATCTTTATAAGAGAAGAGTGTTTCTTGCAAAGAAGAGATCATTGGGTCTTGTTTTATCGTTCATTCAGCCACTGTATATCTTTTTATTGGAGATCTATTTATATTTAATGTTATTAATGATAAGTAGAGACTCACTTCTGCCATTTTTAAATGTGCTTTTTAGTTGTTTGGTGGTCTTCTTTTTTTTTTTTTTTCTTTTCTTCTTTCCTGTCTTCCTTTAAATGAAGGTATTTTTCTATAATGATATACTTAAATTTCTTGCTTTGTATTTTTTTGGTATCCCATTGCATGTTTCTTGATTTGAGGCTACCCCAATATTTGCAAATATTATCTTATAACCCATTACTTTGAACTGATGACAACTTAACACTGATTGCGTAAACAAGCAAACAAGCACACAGAAAGTAAATTACTAAAAGCCCTACACTTTAAATTTATCCCCCCACTTTCAAACTTTTTTTTCTTTCACTTTATTTCTTATCATACTGTCTTGAAAAATTGTTGTAGTCGTTCTTTTTGCTTTGTTCATCGTTTAGTCTTTCTACTAAGGTAAGAGTAGTTTACACACTGCCATTACAGTGTTAAAATGTTTCATTTTCTGAGTACTTATTCTTAACAGTGTATTTTTTGCCTTCAGATAATTTTTTATTGCTTATTAACATCCTTTTATTTCAGATTAAACATCTCCCTTTAGCATTTCTTTTAGGACAGGTCTACTGTTCAAGAAATACTTCAGGTTTTCTTTGTCTGGGAAGTTATTTCTCCTTCATGCATGCAGGATATTTTCCCAGTTACACTATTCTAGGGTAAAATGTTTTTCCTTCAGCACTTTAAACATGCCATGTCACTCTCTCCTGGCCTGTAAGATTTTCATTAAAAATCTGCTGCCAGACATATTGGTGCTCTATTGTATGTTATTTTTTTTCTCCTGCTGCTGTTAGAAGCCTTTCTTTATCCTTGACATGGGAGTTTGATTATTAAATGCCTTCAGGTAGTCTTCTCTAGGTTTGGCAAGTCCCACCTTTCTGGACCGAATGAATGCTCATCTTACATATGGTAATTGATGTCTCATATCTCCCTAAAATGTATAAAACCAAACTGTTCTGACCACCTTGGATACATGTCATCAAGCCCTCCTGAGGTTGGGTCACATATGCATCCTTAACCTTGGCAAAGTAAACTTTCCAAATTGATTGAGATTTGTCTCAGAAACATTTGCTTTATAAATTGGTGATCATGAAGTGACTGAGTGGAGGTGGCCCTGACTTTTGACAAATCTCCTATTAGTGCTTGATACTAGTTTGAGCTATCTTTATGACTCAAACCTGTGGGACAATTTTCTGAGGCCTGGGAGCTCTCTTCCTTTCAGAGAACCCCTGATCTCCCAAAATTTGGTTGAGATCTAAAGTTTATTGTGCTGTACAACTCTTTTTCTGGAGTTTTATTTGCTTCTAACAAGGAAGGCAAGTTTTCTTACTTCCATGATGATAAAAGGTAGGTAACTTTTTTCTGGAGTTTGAGCTCACTTCCAACAGGGATGGTGAGTTTGAGATTTTTCTACTTCTATAATAGTAGACAGGATTCTTCAGCCTGAGACCAATTCCTAGGTAAGCAGCTGAATTGGGGTTTTGTTTTGGCTAAAGTTACAATTAACAACCAGCTGGTCTTAATTTATCCTTACCATTAAAGTGCTCAGTAATCATATTGTAGGGGTTTTTTGTAGGGGTTGTTTGTTCTGTTTTTTCTCCCATTAGACTTGACCAACTTTACCTGACTTGGCCAAATCTAAATGAGAATTCCAAATTATGGGGAACAAGAACTATCTGAATTAGCTAAAATTCCTCACAGTTGCAAAGAGAAAAACAAAACAAAACAAAACTATGCACTAGGTTTCTATATTTGCTTCCTGTCTTAAAAAAAGTGTTCTCTCATTTACTTTTCTTCCACCCTATTTCTCCTTTACCTTTGCTAACTTTGGTACCAATAAAAATCTAGAGAAGGCTTCTAATGATTTGATCTTCTTAAAGAACTCAGACAAAGGTGCCACTCACTTTGACACTTTGACCCGTTTGTGAGTGTTCTGTTTTCCTTGTGGAGTTTTAAGAGTCATGGGGAAGTTCTTCCTAGGCCTACAGCTCTGCTTTTCCGTATTGCATTACCTGACCTATTTGACTTTTGGAGGTACCAGAGATGACCTTGTACCATAAGATGATTTGACCTTGGTGTAATCGTGGATGTGAACTCCCAAGTTAAAGGTGGCTGCAGACAGTTTACAGGAAGTGGTCTTTTTTTCCTCCTAAGAAATTGTTGTTTAGGATCCTAACTCTAATTTAAAGGGGCATTCTAAAGAGTCTTCTCCATTGTCTTTCCCTCTGAAATTAATCTCAATTGGCTTCTCCGTGCATTTGCATGTGAAACTGAACTGTTCGTAGATAAATGAGAGACTGAGTTTTCTCAGCTCTGAAGAGACAGGGCATGTTGCTCCTCCCAGATGAAAGGCACCCTGTGTGACTGGGGGCTGAGTGGGAGTGTCTGGGGCGTTGACCCCCTCATGACGTGCAGTGGCCTTACAGGGATCACCCAACAAAGTTAGTTTTAAAAGGCTCATCCTGGGAGCAGATACAGGAGCTAGTCACTCCACATTTTGAGCCTTCTCGGAGGAGCTAGTCCTCCAGAGATAGAAGCTGAGGCACATAAGAAGGTGGAAATAACTCAGTGATGACATACTGGGGAGTCCCACTCACAACCAGCACAATTCAACTCACTCCACTAAACCCTAGGTCACAGCATAGTTTCTCCTTTAAAAAAAGAAAAGGTAGGAAATAAAGAATGTAAATAATCTAAGAATGAGAAAATTCAAGAATGACTCAATTTCAGGGGTTCTGTTGGTTTTATTGCACCTCTATGTTCAAGTGTTTGTATAAAATGATCATATTATGGACTTTTTGTGCAAAATTACATCAAGGAAAATTCAGAGCCCAAAGGTTAACCTGCAGCAGCTATAAAGCTCCTAAGTTCTTTCTCTATCTCTCTACTTTCTTTTCTGGTTGCTTTAAATCTGTGGTTACTTTTCTACTGAGATAAAATCCACTGTTTGCATTCAACCTATTTTTTGTTATTGCTTTTGAAAACCAATGAATTTGTATTTATATCTCACGGCTATAATTCTGAAGTAAACGCTATAGAATCTCTGTTTGTATGAGTGTGTATGTGCCTGTTTATATGTACACACATGTATTTTGCTATGTGTTTTTGGTCACAATGTACAAAATTTGGCTTAAAGAGTACTCATAAATTAAATAATAAGCTCAGATGCTTTCCAAGTTCACATGACTTAAGTAAAATCTTTAATAAGCAAGCTTTAAAATTATTGGTAAAGTAATATTATACATTTCTTAAGAATTTTCAGCAATTTTGTTTGAATTTATTGATTATGAGATTTCATACTTACCCTGCCAAATATGAGAATGTGTCAAAACTTGGCATAAGGTTTGTCAAACTATAAACCTAGCCCAAAACAGAATAACCTTTGCTTGTGTAATTTTTGATAAATAAGACATTAATATTGGTTTAATGAAAACAAGTAAATCTTGAATTATTTGTTAAAAAATCACATACTTAATCTTAAGGGTCTCACTTAGGTAAGCACCTGAAATTCAGGCTATAAAATGGTTGACAGGGAAATAACTTTAAATGATGACTATTGCAATTTTTATAAATAGGTAAACTATTAAAATAAAATGATTACATAAATGTAATGGGATAAATATTGCAGACAAACTTGTCATAATCTAGAATCTAGGCCAAGTGCAGTGGCTCACACCTGTAATCAAAGCACTTTGGGAGGCCAAGACAGGTGAATCACCTGAGGTCAAGAGTTCGAGACTGGCCTGACCAATATGGAGAAACCCCATCTCTACTAAAAATACAAAATTACCTGGGTATGGAGGTGCATGCCTGTAATCCCAGCTACTTGGGAGGCTGAAGCAGGAGAATTGCTTGATCCCCAGAGGTGGCAGTTGTAGTGAGCCAAGATCACGCCATTGCACTCTAGCCTGGGCAGCAAGAGTGAAATTCTGTCTCAAAAAAAGAAAAAGGATCTAAAGTTATACTAAATTAATAAATATAATTAATAAGTATTTCATTAAATGTCTTGGCATATTCTAATAAAAATATATTGTAGAAAAACATGCTTTCTAAAAATTGTGTGTTCTTGTTATAAGTTAAATAATTTTGTGTAATTAGAAGCTTATTTAAATGTTATGTATGAAACAGGGCAAAAAGAACCAGGAAATAAGAGAGATATAAACAGGGTTACAGAATTAAAGAGGTATTTTTGGAAAGAAAGCTTAAAAAAAAAAGTAATTTATATGAGAGTCTGTATGGTGAATTTTTGTCCTGAAATAAAATGACTGGATTGTTAAACAACTGGATATTTAGGATAAAAAAGAGAAAGTCCAAGCATGATGTGAATGGTCTAAGTCGTAATAATGTTAGTTAAAAAAGTAATTTGGCCGGGCGCGGTGGCTCAAGCCTGTAATCCCAGCACTTTGGGAGGCCGAGATGGGCGGATCACGAGGTCAGGAGATCGAGACCATCCTGGCTAACATGGTGAAACCCCGTCTCTACTAAAAAAATACAAAAAACTAGCCGGGCGAGGTGGCGGGCGCCTGTAGTCCCAGCTACTCGGGAGGTTGAGGCAGGAGAATGGCGTCAACCCGGGAGGCGGAGCTTGCAGTGAGCTGAGATCCGGCCACTGCACTCCAGCCTGGGCGACAGAGCGAGACTCTGTCTCAAAAAAAAAAAAAAAAAAAAAAAAAAAAAAAAAAAAAAAAAAAAGTAATTTATAAAAATGTTACATGAGAAGATGGCCGAATAGGAACAACTCCAGTCTCCAACTCCCAGCGCGAGCGACACAGAAGACCGGTGATTTCTGCATTTTCAACTGAGGTACTGGGGTCATCTCACTAGGGAGTGCCGGACAATCGGTGCTGGTCAGCTGCTGCAGCCTGACCAGCGAGAGCTGAAGCAGGGCGAGGCATCGCCTCACCTGGAAGCGCAAGGGGGAAGGGGATCCGTTTTCCTAGCCAGGGGAACTGAGACACACAACACCTGGAAAATCGGGTAACTCCCACCCCAATACTGCGCTGTAAGCATACAGGCATTCCAGGAGAATATATCCCACACCTGGCCGGGAGGGTCCCACGCCCACGAAGCCTCCCTCACTGCTAACACAGCAGTCTGCCGCGATCTATCCGCAAGGCAGCAGCGAGGCTGGGGGAGGGGCGCCCGCCATTGTTGAGGCTTAAGTAGGTAAACAAAGCCGCTGGGAAGCTCGAACTGGGTGGAGCTCACAGCAGCTCAAGGAAGCCTGCCTGTCTCTGTAGTCTCCACCTCTGGGGACAGCGCACAGCTGAAGACCAACAGGGGAAGTAGCGGGAGCCGGTGCAGACGCGAACGACTCTGTCTGACAGCTTTGGGGAGAGCCGCGGATCTCCCAACGCGGAGGTTGAGATCTGAGAACGGACAGACTGCCTGCTCAGGTGTGCCTCTGACCCCTGAGTAGCCTAGCTGGGAGAAATCCCCCACTAGGGGCAGTCTGACACCCCACACCTCACAGAGTGGAGTACACCCCTGAGAGGACACTTCCAAAGGAAGAATCAGACAGGTACACTCGCTGTTCAGCAATATTCTATCTTCGGCAACCTCTGCTGCTGATACCCAGGCAAACAGGGTCTGGAGTGGACCTCAAGCAATCTCCAACAGACCAACAGAGAGTCCTTCTGACTGTCAGAAGGAAAACTATCAAACAGGAAGGACACCTATACCAAAACCCCATCAGTACGTCACCACCATCAAAGACCAGAGACAGATAAAACCACAAAGATGGGGAAGAAGCAGGGCAGAAAAGCTGGAAATTCAAAAAATAAGAGCGCATCTCCCCCTGCAAAGGAGCGCAGCCCATCACCAGCAACGGATCAAAGCTGGTCAGAGAATGACTTGGACGAGAGGAGAGAAGAAGGCTTCAGTCCATCAAACTTATCAGAGATAAAGGAGGAATTACGTACCCAGCGCAAAGAAACTAAAAATCTTGAAAAAAGAGTGGAAGAATTGACAGCTAGACTCATTAATGCAGAGAAGATCATAAACGAAATGACAGAGATGAAAACCATGACACGAGAAATACGTGACAAATGCACAAGCTTCAGTAACCGACTCGATCAACTGGAAGAAAGAGTATCAGCGATTGAAGATCAAATGAATGAAATGAAGCGAGAAGAGAAACCAAAAGAAAAAAGAAGAAAAAGAAATGAGCAAAGCCTGCAAGAAGTATGGGATTACGTAAAAAGACCAAATCTACGTCTGATTGGGGTGCCTGAAAGTGAGGGGGAAAATGGAACCAAGTTGGAAAACACTCTTCAGGATATCATCCAGGAGAACTTCCCCAACCTAGTAGGGCAGGCCAACATTCAAATTCAGGAAATACAGAGAACGCCACAAAGATACTCCTCCAGAAGAGCAACTCCAAGACACATAATTGCCAGATTCACCAAAGTTGAAATGAAGGAAAAAATCTTAAGGGCAGCCAGAGAGAAAGGTCGGGTCACCCACAAAGGGAAGCCCATCAGACTAACAGCAGATCTCTCGGCAGAAACTCTACAAGCCAGAAGAGAGTGGGGGCCAATATTCAACGTTCTTAAAGAAAAGAATTTTAAACCCAGAATTTCATATCCAGCCAAACTAAGTTTCATAAGTGAAGGAGAAATAAAATCCTTTACAGATAAGCAAATGCTTAGAGATTTTGTCACCACCAGGCCTGCC
The DNA here is from genome assembly GCF_007565055.1 of Rhinopithecus roxellana. Lineage (NCBI taxonomy): Eukaryota > Metazoa > Chordata > Mammalia > Primates > Cercopithecidae > Rhinopithecus > Rhinopithecus roxellana. Next base: position 50,641,441 of record NC_044555.1, on the reverse strand, counting down.
TTACAAGAGACCCTGAAGGAAGCCCTAAACATGGAAAGGAACAACCGGTACCAGCCATCGCAAAAACTTGGCAAAATGTAAAGACCATCGAGGCTAGGAAGAAACTGCATCAACTAACGAGCAAAATAACCAGTTAATATCATAATGGCAGGATCAAGTTCACACATAACAATATTAACCTTAAATGTTAATGGACTAAATGCTCCAATGAAAAGACACAGACTGGCAAACTGGATTAAGAGTCAAGACCCATCAGTCTGCTGTATTCAGGAGACCCATCTCACATGCAGAGACATACATAGGCTCAAAATAAAGGGATGGAGGAAGATCTACCAAGCAAATGGAGAACAAAAAAAAGCAGGGGTTGCAATCCTAGTCTCTGATAAAACAGACTTTAAACCATCAAAGATCAAAAGAGACAAAGAAGGCCATTACATAATGGTAAAGGGATCAATTCAACAGGAAGAGCTAACTCTCCTAAATATATATGCACCCAATACAGGAGCACCCAGATTCATAAAGCAAGTCCTTAGAGACTTACAAAGAGACTTAGACTCCCATACAATAATAATGGGGGACTTCAACACTCCGCTGTCAACATTAGACAGATCAACGAGACAGAAAGTTAACAAGGATATCCAGGAATTGAACTCATCTCTGCACCAAGCGGACCTAATAGACATCTATAGAACTCTCCACCCCAAATCAACAGAATATACATTCTTCTCAGCACCACATCGCACTTATTCCAAAATTGACCACATAATTGGAAGTAAAGCACTCCTCAGCAAATGTAAAAGAACAGAAATTATAACAAACTGTCTCTCAGACCACAGTGCAATCAAACTAGAACTCAGGACTAAGAAACTCAATCAAAACCGCTCAACTACATGGAAACTGAACAACCTGCTCCTGAATGACTACTGGGTACATAACGAAATGAAAGCGGAAATAAAGATGTTCTTTGAAACCAATGAGAACAAAGATACAACATACCAGAATCTCTGGGACACATTTAAAGCAGTGTGTAGAGGGAAATTTATAGCACTAAATGCCCACAAGAGAAAGCAGGAAAGATCTAAAATTGACACTCTAACATCACAATTAAAAGAACTAGAGAGGCAAGAGCAATCACATTCAAAAGCTAGCAGAAGGCAAGAAATAACTAAGATCAGAGCAGAACTGAAGGAGATAGAGACACAAAAAACCCTCCAAAAAATCAATGAATCCAGGAGTTGGTTTTTTGAAAAGATCAACAAAATTGACAGACCGCTAGCAAGGCTAATAAAGAAAAAAAGAGAGAGGAATCAAATAGATGCAATAAAAAATGATAAAGGGGATATCACCACTGACCCCACAGAAATACAAACTACCATCAGAGAATACTATAAACGCCTCTACGCAAATCAACTAGAAAATCTAGAAGAAATGGATAATTTCCTGGACACTTACACTCTCCCAAGGCTAAACCAGGAAGAAGTTGAATCCCTGAATAGACCAATAGCAGGCTCTGAAATTGAGGCAACAATTAATAGCCTACCCACCAAAAAAAGTCCAGGACCAGATGGATTCACAGCTGAATTCTACCAGAGGTACAAGGAGGAGCTGGTACCATTCCTTCTGAAACTATTCCAATCAATAGAAAAAGAGGGAATCCTCCCTAACTCATTTTATGAGGCCAACATCATCCTGATACCAAAGCCTGGCAGAGACACAACAAAAAAAGAGAATTTTAGACCAATATCTCTGATGAACATTGATGCAAAAATCCTCAATAAAATACTGGCAAACCGGATTCAGCAGCACATCAAAAAGCTTATCCACCATGATCAAGTGGGCTTCATCCCTGGGATGCAAGGCTGGTTCAACATTCGCAAATCAATAAACGTAATCCAGCATATAAACAGAACCAAAGACAAGAACCACATGATTGTCTCAATAGATGCAGAAAAGGCTTTTGACAAAATTCAACAGCCCTTCATGCTAAAAACGCTCAATAAATTCGGTATTGATGGAACGTACCTCAAAATAATAAGAGCTATTTATGACAAACCCACAGCTAATATCATACTGAATGGGCAAAAACTGGAAAAATTCCCTTTGAAAACTGGCACAAGACAGGGATGCCCTCTCTCACCACTCCTATTCAACATAGTGTTGGAAGTTCTGGCTAGGGCAATCAGGCAAGAGAAAGAAATCAAGGGTATCCAGTTAGGAAAAGAAGAAGTCAAATTGTCCCTGTTTGCAGATGACATGATTGTATATTTAGAAAACCCCATCGTCTCAGCCCAAAATCTCCTTAAGCTGATAAGCAACTTCAGCAAAGTCTCAGGATACAAAATTAATGTGCAAAAGTCACAAGCATTCTTATACACCAGCAAGAGACAAGCAGAGAGCCAAATCAGGAATGAACTTCCATTCACAATTGCTTCAAAGAGAATCAAATACCTAGGAATCCAGCTTACAAGGGATGTCAAGGACCTCTTCAAGGAGAACTACAAACCACTGCTCAGTGAAATCAAAGAGGACACAAACAAATGGAAGAACATACCATGCTCATGGATAGGAAGAATCAATATCGTGAAAATGGCCATACTCCCCAAGGTTATTTATAGATTCAATGCCATCCCCATCAAGCTACCAATGAGTTTCTTCACAGAATTGGAAAAAACTGCTTTAAAGTTCATATGGAACCAAAAAAGAGCCCGCATTGCCAAGACAATCCTAAGTCAAAAGGACAAAGCTGGAGGCGTCACGCTACCTGACTTCAAACTATACTACAAGGCTACAGTAACCAAAACAGCATGGTACTGGTACCAAAACAGAGATATAGACCAATGGAACAGAACAGAGTCCTCAGAAATAATACCGCACATCTACAGCCATCTGATCTTTGACAAACCTGAGAGAAACAAGAAATGGGGAAAGGATTCCCTATTTAATAAATGGTGCTGGGAAAATTGGCTAGCCATAAGTAGAAAGCTGAAACTGGATCCTTTCCTTACCCCTTATACGAAGATTAATTCAAGATGGATTAGAGACTTAAATGTTAGACCTAATACCATCAAAACCCTAGAAGAAAATCTAGGTAGTACCATTCAGGACATAGGCATGGGCAAGGACTTCATGTCTAAAACACCAAAAGCAACGGCAGCAAAAGCCAAAATTGACAAATGGGATCTAATTAAACTAAAGAGCTTTTGCACAGCAAAAGAAACTACCATCAGAGTGAACAGGCAACCTACAGAATGGGAGAAAATTTTTGCAACCTACTCATCTGACAAAGGGCTAATATCCAGAATCTACAAAGAACTCAAACAAATATACGAGAAAAAAACAAACAACCCCATCAAAAAGTGGGGAAAGGATATGAACAGACATTTCTCAAAGAAGATATTCATACAGCCAACAGACACATGAAAAAATGCTCATCATCACTGGTCATCAGAGAAATGCAAATCAAAACCACAATGAGATACCATCTCACACCAGTTAGAATGGCAATCATTAAGAAGTCAGGAAACAACAGGTGTTGGAGAGGATGTGGAGAAATAGGAACACTTTTACACTGTTGGTGGGATTGTAAACTAGTTCAACCATTATGGAAAAGAGTATGGCAATTCCTCAAGGATCTAGAACTAGATGTACCATATGACCCAGCCATCCCACTACTGGGTATATACCCAAAGGATTATAAATTAGTCTACTACAAAGACACATGTACACGTATGTTTATTGCGGCACTATTCACAATAGCAAAGACTTGGAATCAACCCAAATGTCCATCTGTGACAGACTGGATTAAGAAAATGTGGCACATATACACCATGGAATACTATGCAGCCATAAAAAAGGATGAGTTTGCGTCCTTTGTAGGGACATGGATGCAGCTGGAAACCATCATTCTTAGCAAACTATCACAAGAAGAGAAAACCAAACACCGCATGTTCTCACTCATAGGTGGGAACTGAACAATGAGATCACTTGGACTCGGGAAGGGGAACATCACACACTGGGGTCCATCATGGGGAGGGGGGAGGGGGGAGGAGGGAGGGATTGCATTGGGGAGTTATACATGATATAAATGATGAATTGATGGGTGCTGACGAGTTGATGGGTGCAGCACACCAACATGGCATAAGTATACATATGTAACAAACCTGCACGTTATGCACATGTACCCTAGAACTTAAAGTATAATAAAAAAAAAAAAAAGGTTAAAAAAAAAAAAAAAAAAAAAAAATGTTACATGATTAATGCACTACAATTAAGGAAATTATAATAAATAATTGCACTATTTATTATATTGAGCTATAATATTAAAAATACAGTTAAACAAAAACCAAATAACTGCTTGAAAAAAAGACTTCATTAAAAATATTGAGTTATTATTGGCTGGGTGTGATGGCTCATGCCTGTAATCCCAGCACTTTGGAAGGCCAAAGTGGGCAGATCACCTGAGGTCAGGAGTTAAAGACCATCCTGGCCAACATGGTGAAACTTCATCTCTATTAAAAATACAAAAAATTAGCCAGGCATGGTGGTGGATGTCTGTAATCCCAGCTCTGCAGGAGGCTGAGACAGGAGAATCACTTGAATTCAGGAGGCAGAGGTTGCAGTGAGTCAAGATCATGCCACTGCACTCCAGCCTGGGTGACAAAGTGAGTCTCTGTCTCAAAAAAATCGAGTTATTTTTAATGCAATAATTTTTTAATTTTAAATTCTATAATCTCTTTTTTCTTGAAAGTATTCAGATTTACATCTCACACACTGTAATGTGCTGCTTCAGCTCCTTATCTCTCTTGAGAAGATCTGGGATGGTAACTCTCTCCTTCAATTTTTATTGTAACATTTTATTCATTAATAATCCAAAGTAGATAAAGAAATTGTTTAAAACAGGCAAGTAAAAAACTTTTTGGATCTGCTTTTGTCTTCATGTCTGTTATAACTATGTTGACGTGTCATGTTAAAGTAATATTTCACTATTAAACTGTATGACAGAGCTCAAATCATTAGACTTAAAATTAAGGGCTTGTTAGACTGACAGACGCTAGCTAAGATGCCTTTTAATTCAGATGACTTTGGCAATCTTTGGTAAGATTAATTAGGTAAATTAAATTTCAAAATTCTCTGCAATATTTTAAAATCTTAAAATCACGTTATGTTAAATTAAGTAACCTCAGTTTCATTTCCTGGCACTGGGAATTTGGGTTACTAAGAATTAAAATAGTAGGAGCATAATAGGTGTTTTTGGTGAAGTTATAAAACACAAGGATGCTGTTTTTGTTGAAGAAAATGTGATTTTTTCCTAGTTAAGAGACTATTTAAGAGTGAATTTAAATTAAATAAAAAATTATATATAGAAAACTAAATGGGTAAAAAGAAAAATTAAGCCAGGGCAACAAAAGTTACCTCTATGACATGTGGTTACCAATTAGATAGTTTTTGTGGGGGAAGCGCAGAACCAAATAACTATTAAAATCAGAGATTATAATATAAAGGAATTGTCCCATTTAGTAGCTTGGTATTGTATTAGTCTGTTTTCATATTGCTATAAAGAACTACCTGAGACTGCATAATTTATAAAGAAAAGTGTTTTAATTGGCTCATGGTTCTTCAGGCTGTACAGGAAGCATGGCTGGGGAGGTCTCAGGAAATTTACAATCATGCTGTCAAGCAAAGAGGAAGGAGGCACATCTTACATGACCAGAGCAGGAGGAAGAGTGAAGGGGGAGTCAATATATTTAAACAAGTAGATCTTGTGATAACTCACTCACAGTTATGAGAACAGGAAGGGATAAATCTGCCCTCATGATCCAATCACCACCCACCGGGCTCCTTCTCCAACACTATGGATTACAATTCAACAGGAGGTTTGCATGGAGACACAAATCCAAACCATATCATTCCACCTCTGGCCTCTCCCAAATCTCATGTCCTAATCACATTGAAAAATACGATTATCCCTTTTCAACAGTCCACCAAGCCTTAACCCACTTCAGCATTAACGCAAAAGTTCAGAGTCCAAAGTCTCATCAAGATAAAGGAAACCACTTCTGCCTATGAGCCTGAAAAATTAAAAACAAATTAGTTATTTCTAAGATACAATAGAGGTACAGGTATTGAGTAAATATGCCCATTCCAAAAGGGAGAAATAAGTCAAAAAAAGGGGCTACAGGCCCTGTGCAAGTCTGAAACCTAGCAGGGCAGCCATTAATATTAATAATCCAAAATAATCTCCTTTGACTCCGTGTCTCACATCCAGGCCACATTGATACAAGGGGTGGGCTCCCAAGGCCTTGGGCTGTTCTGCCTCTGTGGCTCCACAGGGCTCAGCTCTCATGGCTGCTCTGAAGGGATGTCATTGAGTGCCTGTGGCTTTTCCACATGCATGGTGTAAGCTGCTGGTAGATCTACTATTCTGCATTCTGGAAGATGGTGGCCCTTTTCTCACAGCTCCACTAGGCAGTGCCCCAGTGGGTCTCCCAATGGGGACTCCTAGCCCACATTTTCCCTCCACACTCCTCTGGTAGAGGTTCACTATGAGGGCTCCATGCAACAGACTTCTTCCTGGAACATCCAGGCATTTTCATACATCCTCTGAAATCTAGGCAGAGGCTCTCAAGCCCCAATTCTTGCACTCTCTGCACCTGCAGACTTAACACCATGTGGATGCCACCAAGGCTTATGTCTTGCAACCTCTGAATTAATGGCCTTAGCTGTACCTTGCCCCCTTTTGGCCATGGTTGGAGCTAGATCAGCTGTGATGCAGGGCAACATTTCCTGAGGCTGCACAGAACACTGGGGCCCTGGGCCCAACTGAGGACATCATTCTTCTCTCATAGGCCTCCTATCCTGTGATGGAAGGGACTGACACAAAGGTCTTTATAATGCCTTCAAGGCATTTTCCCCATTATCTTGGCTATCAATATTTGGCTCCTCTTATGTGAATTTCTGCTGCTGACTAGAATTCCTCTCCTGAAAACAGGTTTTTCTTTTGTTTTCTACCACATGGTTAGGCTGCAAATTTTCTAAACTTTTATGCTCTGCTTCACTTTTAAATATAGGTTCCAGGTTCGGATTATGTCTTTACTCACACATATGATCATACACTGTTAGAAGCACTCAGACCACATCTTTAATTCTTTACTGCTTAAAAATTTCTTCTGCCAGATACCCTAAATCATCTATCTCAAGTTCAAAGCTCCACAGATCCCTAGACTAGGGGCACAATCCTTCCAGTCTCCTTGCTGAAAGCATAACAAGAGTGACTGTTGCTCCAGTTACCAAATAGTTACACACCTCCATCTGAGACCACCTTAGCCTGGACTTCACTGTCCATATCACTATCTGCATTTTGGTCACAACCATTCAGCAAGTTTCTAGGAAGTTCTAAACATTATTTTATCTTCCTGTCTTCTTCTCAGCCCTCCAAACTGTTCCAACCTTTTCATTACCCAGTTCCAAAGCTGCTTCTACATTTTCAGGCATCTTTATGGTCATGCCCCCCTTCCCAGAACCATTTTTTGGTATTAGTTTGTTCTCATATTACTATCAAGAACTACATGAGACTGGGTAATTTATAGAAAAAAGAGGTTTAACTGGCTCACAGTTCCACAGGCTGTACAGGAAGCATGGCTAGGGAAGCCTCAGAAAATAGCGAGTTGAACAATTACTGGTGAACATATATAATATGAATGAAGAGGTGGTTATTCCTGAGAGAATGCCCAGCCTAGTAGACTGGATTTATACCACTGTAAGGTCTGTTTACCCTGAGAAGGGAACCATCTGACTCTCGTAAAATACGAAGTGGAGCTCCCCAGATGAAGCAGTTGATATAATTCATATGCAAGCCATGTGGGACTGACTTTATGATGACCGGGATATTCTCCTATAGAATATGCCTATAACTATCCAAGATGGCCGAATAGGAACAGCTCCAGTCTACAGATCCCAGCATGAGAGACGCAGAAGATGGATGATTTCTGCATTTCCAACTGAGGTACCGTGTTCATCTCACTGGGGCTTGTCAGACAGTGGGTGCAGCCCATGGAGTGTGAGCCGAAGTGGGGCAGGGCATCTCCTCGCCTGGGAAGCACAAGGGGTCAGGGAATTCCCTTTCCTAGCCAAGGGAAGCTGTGACAGACAGTGCCTGGAAAATTGGGACACTCCCACCCTAATACTGCACTTTTCCAACAGTCTTAGCAAACAGCACACGAGGAGATTATATCCCGTGCCTGACTCAGAGAGTCCCATGCCCACGAAGCCTCGCTTACTGCTAGCACAGCACAGCAGTCTGAGATCCAACTGCAAGGGACCAGCAAAGCTGGGGGAGGGGTGTCCACTGCTGCTGAGGCTTGAGTAGGTTAACAAAGTGGCCAGGAAGCTCAATCTGAGTGAAGCCCACTGCAGCCCAAGGACGCCTGCCTGCCTCTCTAGACTCCACCTCTGGGAGCAGGACATAGCTGAATAAAAGGTAGCAGAAACTTTTGCAGACTTAAACCTCCCTGTCTGACAGCCTGGAAGAGAGGAGTGGTTCTCCAAGCATGGAGTTTGAGATCTGAGAATGGAAAAACTGCCTCCTCTTGGGGGTCCCTGACCCCTGAGTAGCCTAACTGGGAGGAACATCCCAGTATGGGCCAACTGACACCTCATACAGCTGGGTACCCCTCTGAGATGAAGCTTCCAGAGGAAGGACCAGGCAGCAACATGTGCCATTCTGCAACATTTGATGTTCTGCAGCCTCCGCTGGTGATACCCAGGCAAACGGGGTCTGGAATGGACTTGCAGCAAACTCCAACAGACCTGCAGCTGAGGGTCCTGACTGTTAGAAGGAAACTCAACAAACAGAAAGGACATACACAAGAAAACCCCATCTGCATGTCATCATCATCAAAGACCAAAGGTAGATAAAACCACAAAGATGGGGAGAAACCAGAGCAGAAAAGCTGAAAATTCTGAAAAATCAGACCACTTCTTCTCCTCCAAAGGAATGCAGCTCCTCTCAAGCAAAGGAAAAAAGCCAGATGGACAATGACTTTGATGAGTTGAAAGAAGTAGGCTTCAGACGATTGGTAATAACAACTTCTCCGAACTAAAGAAGGATGTTGAACCCATTGCAAAGAAGCTAAAAACCTTGAAAAAAGATTAGACGAATGAATAACTAGAATAAACAGTGTAGAGAAGACCTTAAATGACCTAATGGAGCTGAAAACAATGTCACGAGAACTAAGTGATGCACGTACAAGCTTCAATAGCCAATTCAATCAAGTGGAAGAAAGGGTATCAGTGATTGAAGATCAGATGAATGAAATGAAGCAAGAAGAGAAGTTTAGAGAAAAAAGAGTAAAAGGAAAGGAGCAAAGCCTCCAAGAAATATGGGACTATGTGAAAAGACCAAATCTACGTCTGATTGGTGTACATGAAAGTGACAGGGAGAATGGAAACAAGCTGGAAAACACTCTGCAGGATATTATCCCGGAGAATTTCCTGAACCTAGCAAGGCAGGCCAACATTCAAATTCAGGAAATACAGAGAATACCACAAAGATACTCCTCAAGAAGAGCAACTCCAAGACACATAATAGTAGGATTCACCAAAATTGAAATGAAGGAAAAAATGTTAAGAGCAGCCAGAGAGAAAGGTCAGGTTACCCACAAAGGGAAGCCCATCAGACTAACAGTGGATCTCTTGGCAGAAACTCTACAATCCAGAAGAGAGTGGGGGCCAATATTCAACATTCTTAAAGTAAAGGATATTCAACGCAGAATTTCATATCCAGCCAAACTAAGCTACACAAGTGAAGGAGAAATAAAATCCTTTACAGACAAAGAAATGCTTAGAGACTTTTATCACCACCAGGCCTGCCTTAAAAGAGCTCCTGAAGGAAGCACTAAACATGGAAAGGAACAACTAGTACCAGCCACTGCAAAAACATGCCAAATTGTAAAATCTATCAATGGTAGGAAAAAACTGCATCAACTAGTGAGCAAAATAACCAGTTAACATGATAATGACAGGATCAAATTCACACATAACAATATTAACCTTAAATGTAAATGGGTTAAATGCTCCAATTAGAAGACAAAGACTGGCAAATTGGATAAAGGGTCAAGACCCATCAGTGTGTTGTATTCAGGAGACACATCTCACATGCAGAGACATACATAGGCTCAAAATAAAGGGATGGAGGAAGATCTACCAAGCAAATGGAGAATAAAAAAAAGCAGGCGTTGCAATCCTAGTCTCTGATAAAACAGACTTTAAACTATCAAAGATCAAAAGAGACAAAGAAGGCCATTACATAATGGTAAAGGGGTCAATTCAACAAGAAGAACTAACTATCCTAAATATATATGCACTGGATACAGGAGTGCCCAGATTCATAAAGCAAGTCCTTAGAGACCTACAAAGAGACTTAGACTCCCACACAGTAATGATGGGAGGCTTTAACACCCTGCTGTCAACATCAGACAGATCAACGAGACAGAAAGTTAACAAGGATATCCAGGAATTGAACTCAGCTCTGCTCCAAGTGGACCTAATAGATATGTATGGAACTCTCCACCCAAAATCAACAGAATATACATTTTTCTCAGTACCACATTGGACTTATTCCAAAATTGACCACATATTTGGAAGTAAAGCACTCCTCACAAAATGTAAAAGAACAGAAATTATAACAAACTGTCTCTCAGACCACAGTGCAATCAAACTAGAACTCAGGATTAAGAAATTCATTTAAAACTGCTCAACTACATGGAAACTGAGCAACCTTCTCCTGAATGACTAATGGGTACATAATGAAATGAAGGCAGAAATAAAGATGTTCTTTGAAACCAATGAGAACAAAGATACAACATACCAGAATCTCTGGGACACATTTAAAGCAGTGTGTAGAGGGAAATTTATAGCACTAAATGCCCACAAGAGAAAGCAGGAAAGATCTGAAATTGACACCCTAACATCGCAATTAAAAGAACTAGAGAATCAAGAGCAAACACATTCAAAAGGTAGCAGAACGCAGGAAATAACTAAGATCAGAGCAGAACTGAAGGAGATAGAGACACAAAAAAACCCTTCAAAAAATCAATGAATCCAGGAGCTGGTATTTGAAGAGACCAACAGAACTGATAGACTGCTAACAAGACTAATAAAGAAGAAAATAGAGAAGAATCAAATAGAAGCAATAAAAAATGATAAAGGGGATATCACCACTGATCCCACAGAAATACAAACTACCATCAGATAACACTATAAACACCTCTATACAAATAAAGTAGAAAATCTAGAAGAAATGGATAAATTCCTGGGCACATGCATCCTCCTAAGACTAAACCAGGAAGAAACTGAATCCCTAAATAGAACAATAACAGGTTCTGAAATTGAGGCAATGGTTAATAGCCTACCAACCAAAAAATGTCCAGGACCAGATGGATTCACAGCCGAATTTTACCAGAGGTACAAAGACAGATCAACAAGACAGAAAGTTAACAAGGATATCCAGGAGCTGGTACCATTCCTTCTGAAACTATCCCAACCAATAGAAAAAGAGGGAATCCTCCCTAACTCATTTTATGAGGCCAGCATCATCCTGATACCAAAGCCTTGCAGAGACACAACAAAAAAAGAGAATTTTAGACCAATATCCCTGATGAACATCGATGCAAAAATCCTCAATAAAATACTGGCAAAGTGAATCCAAAAGCATATCAAAAAGCTTATCCACCATGATCAAGTGGGCTTCATCCCTGGCCTGCAAGATTGGTTCAAAATATGCAAATCAATAAATGTAATCCCATCATATAAACAGAATTAAAGACAAAAACCACATGATTATCTCAATAGATGCAGAAAAGGCCTTTGACAAAATTCAACAGTCCTTCATGATAAAAACTCTCAAGAAACTAGGTATTGACGGGATGTATCTCAAAATAATAAGAGCTATTGATGACAAACCCACAACCAATATCTTACCAAATGAGCAAAAACTGGAAGCATTCCCTTTGAAAACTGGCACAAGACAGGGATGTCCTCTCTCACCACTCCTATTCAAAATAGTGTTAGAAGTTCTGGCAAGGGCAGAGAGGCAGGAGAAAGAAATAAAGGGTATTCAATTAGGAAAAGAGGAAGTTAAATTATCCCTGTTTGCAGATGACATGATTGTATATTTAGAAAACCCCATTGTCTCAGCCCAAAATCTCCTTAAGCTGATAAGCAACTTCAGCAAAGTCTCAGGATACAAAATCATTGTGCAAAAATCATAAGCATTCCAATACGCCAATAACAGACAAACAGAGAGCCAAGTCATGAGTGAACTCTCATTCACAATTGCTTCAAAGAGAATAAAATACCTAGGAATCCAACTTACAAGGGATGTGAAGGACCTCTTCAAGGAGAACTACAAGCCACTGTTCAACGAAATAAAAGAGGACACAAACAAATGGAAGAACATCCCACGCTCATGGATAGGAAGAATCAATGTCATGAAAATGGCCATACTGCCTTAGGTAATTTACAGATTCAATGCAATCCTCATCAAGCTACCAATAACTTTCTTCACAGAATTGGAAAAAGTTACTTTTTTCCAATTACAAAGTTCATATGGAACCCAAAAAGAGCCCTTATTGCCAAAAAAATCCTAAGCCAAAGGAACAAAACTGGAGGCATCATGCTACCTGACTTCAAACTATACTACAAGGGTACATTAACCAAAACAGTATGGTACTGGTACCAAAACAGAGATATAGACCAATGGAACAGAACAGAGCCCTCAGAAATAATGCCAAAAATCTATAATCTTCTGATTTTTGACCAACCTGACAAAAGCAAGCAATGGGAAAAGGAATTCCTATTTAATAAATGGTGCTGGGAAAACTGGCTAGCCATATGGAGAAAGCTGAAACTGGATCCCTTCCTTACACCTTATACAAAAATTAATTCAAGATGAATTAAAGACTTAAATGTTAGACCTAAAACCATAGAAGCCCTAGAAGAAAACCTAGGCAATACCATTCAAGACACAGGCATGGGCAAAGACTTCATGACTAAAACACCAAAAGCAATGGCAGCAAAAGCCAAAATTGACAAATGGGATCTAGTTAAACTAAAGAGATTTTGCACAGCAAAAGAAACTACCATCAGAGTGAACAGGCAACCTACAGAATGGAAGAAAATTTTTCCAATCTACCCATCTGACAAAGGGCTAATATCCAAAATCTACAAGGAACTTAAACAAATTTACAAGAAAAAAAATCAAACAACGCTATCAAAAAGTTGGTGAAGGACATGAATAGACAATTCTCGGAAGAAGACATTTATGCAACTAATAGACACATGAAAAAATGCTCATTATCACTGGCCGTCAGAGAAATGCAAATCAAAACCACAATGAGATACCATCTCACAACAGTTAGAATGGCAATTATTAAAAAATCAGGAAACAACAGGTGCTGGAGAGGATGTGGAGAAATAGGAATACTTTTACATTGTTGGTGGGTCTGTGATCTAGTTCAACCATTGTGTAAGACAGTGTGGTGATTCCTCAAGGATCTAGAACTAGAAATACCATTTGACCCAGCCATCCCATTACTGGGTATATACCCAAAGGATTACAAATCATGCTGCTATAAAGACACTTGCCCACATATCTTTATTGTGGCACTATTCACAATAGCAAAAACTTGGAACCAACCCAAATGGCCATCAATAATAGACTGGATTAAGAAAATGTGACACATATACACCATGAAATATTACGCAGCCATAAAAAAGGATGAGTTCATGTCCTTTGTAGGGAAATGGTTGAAGTTGGAAACCATCATTCTGAGCAAACTACCACAAGGACAGCAAACCATACACTGAATGTTCTCACTCATAGGTGGGAATTGAACAATGACAACACTTGCATGCAGGGTGGGGTATATCACACACTGGGACCTGTCACCAGGTCAGGGGAGGCGGGAGGGATAGCATTAGGAGATATACCTAATGTAAATGAGGAGTTAATGGGTGCAGCGCACCATCATGGCACTTATATACATATGTAACAAACCTGCACACTGTGCACATGTACCCTAGAACTTAAAGTATAATATTAATAATAATAAAGAATTTTCCTATAACCGGGTCATGATAAATTTAAGGGGGCCCCTTTTACATAGGTACCCCTTGTTTGGATGAATGGAGGCAAGATGGTGCACTTCTGGGTTCTTCATCCCCCCAACTTTTCCCGCGCGCGGAAAAATGCAGCCGGCGACCCAGGAAGGTGCAGACCAACTAGGCATGTGCCAGGTGACGTCAATCCGAAGAGACCAAGATTTACCTGGTCGCACCTGTGGAACGCCCCCTGACACGCCCGTGCCCCGCCTATTGCCCTCCCACTCCTAGAAAAGCCGCTCCGGACGAACGCCATGCACGGACTTCCCAGCTTCCCCACTGCGGTCGGGACTGTTGGAACTCCGTCCGAGAGCTGCAGGGGTGACTCTGTGGGCCTCATTTGTCGGGGACCAACAGACCTCTCCCTACCCACCTTCTTCCCCTGAAGCTAGGTAACCAAAATAAACTTGCAGTTTTGCTCCTACCCTTGCCTAGTCGCTGGTTCTTTTACGCCCGCTCTGGTGGTCTTAGAAAAACAAATCAGTTGGTGCCAAAGACCCGGGAGGAGACCCCTCCTCAGGCCTCTAAGGGTTGAGGAACCTCCTCCTGCTCCCACGCGGCAGACGGACTAGGACCTGAGACCCGCTTCCCTCACTCTCACGGCCTCTCTGGGGTAAGTGCCCTTGTCTCCTCTTTACCTCCCTCGGCCAAAAATCCTGCACAGGTCCGAGGTCCACTTTGAGCCACCAAGTGGCTCGGGAGACCCGTTCAGGATGGAGACGTCTGCCCGAAGGTAATCTCCACTTTGGCTCCATGAGCCTCCAGTCTGTCTCTGCTGGTTCCAAAGGACGCTTTGAAGCCAGGCAGAGATCCATTTCCATTGTGTCCATTGTGTAAGTAAAGAGGAAACAAACGGGAAACCCCCAGTCCAAATTTCCAAAGAGCACCGGCCTCTCTGGGGTAAGTGCCCTTGTCTCCTCTTTACCTCCCTCGGCCAGAAATCCTGCGCAGGTCCAAGGTCCATTTTGAGCCACCAAGTGGCTCGGGAGCCACCATGTGGCGGGAGACCCGTTCAGGACAGAGACGTCCGCCTGAAGGTAATCTCCACTTTGGCTCCATGAGCCTCCAGTCTGTCTCTGCTGGTTCCAAAGGACGCTTTGAAGCCAGGCAGAGATCCATTTCCATTTCCATTTCCATTGTGTCCATTGTGTAAGCAAAGAGGAAACAAACGGGAAACCCCCCAGTCCAAATTTCCAAAGAGCACCTTCCTTAGGGTGCCTCCTAGCCAATTTAAAAACCTTACAGCTTGAACAAGACCTTAGGAGGAAGCGGTTAATTTTCCTTTCCACTGTGGCGTGATCGACCTCAGCAATTTCTGCCAGCGGCTAGGCAAGTGGTCTGAAATTAATTACGTACAAGGCTTTTAGGTCTTAAGCTCTCGTCCCTACACTCCTCCTTCTCTCCCCGCTCTCTCCACCCCCTCCCTTCCTGCCCAGACTCCTCCTCCTCCCCCCATCCAGACTCCTCCTCCCTCCTCCTTATCTACTAGTAATCCACTTGGTCCCGTGCCTCCTTCGGGGCCCCCAACTGGCTGTCTTGAGTCCCCTATCTCTGCCCACACCCTCCTACAGTGTTAGCACCTTTGCGAGAGGTAGCTGGGGTGCAGGGGGTAGTCAGAGTACATGTCCCTTTTTCATTGGCTGATCTTTCCAAAATTGAGAAGCGTTTAGGTGATTTCTCAGCTAATCCCACCATCTACATAAAGGAATTTAGATACCTTTGTCAGGCCTATGACTTAACTTGGCATAACCTCCAGGTTATCCTAACCCCTACCGTAAACTGACTGAGGTTCTAACCCAGTATACCCGGTTAGATCCGGCCTCCCCCACAGGGGCCACCATTTTGGCGTCTTATTTCATTTCTCAATCAGCTCCTGACATTCGTAAAAAACTTCAAAAGGTAGAGGATGGTCCTCAGACACCAATAGAAGACCTGGTTAAATTAGCCTTTAAGGTCTATAACTCCAGAGAGGAGATGGCAGGCTCACCTCAAACAGAAGTTACAGCTCCTAGCAGTGGCTTTACAGCCCAGTCGTAACCCCAGGCCAGAGAGTACACACTCCGCAGACTCCAAGGCTACGAAAGGAGCCTGCTATAAGTGCGGCAAGGCAGGACACTACGCCAAAAGGTGTCCTCAAGGTCCCCGAGCCCCAACGCAGCCTTGCTATAAGTGCAAGGCATCAGGACATTGGGCCAGTGAATGTCCTAACCCTCGTCCACCAGGAACCCCCTGCCCTGCTTGCCAGCAGGGAGGACACTGGAAGTCTGATTGCCCCACCCTGAGAACAGGTGCTGCGTCTCCACGTGACCCCCTTTCCCAGGATCCTGGGAGCTCCTTCCAGCTCCTACATCTGGACGACGATGACAACTGAAGGTGCCGAGACTCGGGGACCCCCATCACCCTCGCCGAGCCGCGGGTAACTCTCCTGGTAACGGGTAAGACAATTTTTTAATCAACAGCGAGGCTACCTATTCTGTTTTGCCATCCTTCTCTGGACCTAGCCTTCCATCCAATATCTCTGTAGTAGGAGTAAGCGGAAAGCCATCCACTCCACAAAAACTCCACTCCTTAATTGCTGCCTGGCCAACAACTACTCTGCACACTCATTCCTCATTTCCAGCTAAAAAGGGCCCCTACCGAAAGCAATCAGTGGAAATCAGTTTGGCTTTCCCCCACTCGCCTCAAACTTACTAAATTTTCTTAACTATCTCATACTCCTCAACCTTGCTGGGACCTTCCTTCTGGGTTTTGCCCCTATTCCAACAAATGCTTCCATTCCTTATTCCTATACTAATACTGTACCTTATTTTATTCTTCATCCGTAAGTCCAAATGCCAACCATGGGCCCCGAACTTAACGACGCCCCTTAACAGCAGGAAGTAGCCAGATAGACCACGGCACCCCTTTATCACTATTATCAATAAAAGGTTGGACTGTTTGGATGAATGGAGGCAAGATGGTGCACTTCCGGGTTCTTCATCCCCCCAACTTTTCCTGCGCGCACGAAAATGCAGCCGGCGACCCGGGAAGGTGCAGACCAACTAGGCATGCGCCAGGTGACGTCAATCCGAAGAGACCAAAATTTACCTGGTCGCACCTGTGGAACGCCCCCTGACACGCCCGTGCCCCGCCTATTGCCCTCCCACTCCTAGAAAAGCCGCTCCGGAGGCACGCCACGCACGGCCTTCCTCAGTCCTCCACTCCTGTCGGGATGTCAGGACTGCAGGAACTCCATCTGAGAGCCCCACCGGGGGGCTCTGTCTGCCTTCTTTGCCAGAGGCCAACAGACCTCTTCCCCACACCTTAGGTGACCAAAATAAACTTGCAGTTTTGCTCCTACACTTGCCTACTCGCTGGTTCTTTTGTACCCGCTCTGGTGGTCTTAGAAAAACAAATCACCCCTCCCACAGATTTATATGCCTCTTTGAGAAGCCTTATCAAATTTACTATCTCTCATGGGTCTTACAGTTGCTTATTAAAGCATTGGGGATAATTAACAACAACAACAACAACAACAACAACAGCAGCAACAACAAAAGGAATGGGAAAAGGGAGTCAAATTACTTACCCCAGAAGGGTGGTAGAACTTTTTAGATGATTATTCACTATTTGCCCCAAGTCGAAAAATTAAAAAAAAAAAAAAATCAGAAGGCATAGGTTATCATGAGATTGCTGACATTGCCTGGGGCAATGCTGAGCCAAATTAAGTTAAAAATTTATAAAAGAGCCCAAATTCCTATGCTCACTCCCTGCTGGGAACACAAAACTGTTTTTCACCAGAAAAGGTAAAATGGTCTGGAAGTAGAAAACTTCCTGGGACCAGAACATAAAAAATATACAAGTTAATAGAATTATAAAATTTGAGATATTTAAACAGACTTAATGTAAGGTAATTGTAATTCCTTTACCAAAATGTCTTATGAAAATGGATATTGCATCTAACTAGGGATTGTTTCCCTTATTTTTAAACCTGCTTTTTGAGAAATGTTCATTGGACACACTGAGCCTAAAAATATAGGATAGAAGCTGGAGTGCTAGTCAGGACAAATTCTCCACTTAGTAGCCTTTTGTGGAGAATTTATTGGGATGTATGGCAAAAGACTGTGAGTACTTCCCAATAACAATGACGGGACTGGTAAATTTCCACTTAAGCGACACTTACTGTCTTGCTATGGAATGTTAACTGAGGCTATCCCTATGCTAATAAAAATAGTGGTGTCCAAAAGAGTTCCATGATAAAATAAAAATGGTTTACATAGGCTCTTGCTACCTGGGGATACAAGGAGGAGATACTCATGAGCAGTGAGCCTCTTTTTTCCCTAGTACTGATTCTAACTATGTGAGGAGTTGCTAGATTCTATTGAACTTGATAGCTCCCATGAGCTGTTTGGCTTGTGAATGGCAGTTCCAAAGTGAATAAACATCTTGTTTGGAAGCCTGCTGCTCTGGTTAAAGAAGGATCAAATTTGTTTTTCTTTTAAGTTATATATAGTTTAGAGCATTTGGGTGAAATATGTTATTGTAAGCAAATTTACTTTTCTCTTTGAGTTCTCCAAAATCCAGATTGTGATTTTATGACAATAGAGTTATTTGCCTAAGTTTAGTAAGAGTCTTTTAGAACAGAATAATTGAAGACACTAGTTATTTTACTAAGACTTTGACTAAAATAGCATACTATTGGGTAAAGTTCCAGCAAAGCCAACTTAAGAGGAGCCTACATAGCCAATCAATTCTTGCTGCACCTTATGTGAATAATCAGACTAAGTATAATAAGCTTAAAACTTATTTTGTGCACAAATTGGTCTTCCTATAATTTCTATTTAATAGAAAAGGAGGGCTAGAGAGAAAAAGAAATTGTTTCAAAGAAAAAGTGTAACACTTGATATGAGATTTCAGCCCTAAGATTTTTTTTCTTTCAGTCCAGATTGAATCATAGATTTTTTTTTTTTTTTTTTTTTTTTTGGCTACAGTTATCCTGCAGAGAGTACCAGAGTATAATTTTTCTTTATATTTTTTGTTGGTACCCTAATTGAATTGATTTCTTTTTCTGTTCTGACACGCAAATACTCTTTCCATTGTCAAAATATTAATGCTATTTATTTCTCTGTGTTTTACTTCTAAGGAAACCAACATCATGGTATTCTGAAGACCAGAAATGTGAATCTCTCTCATTCGGCATCCCACTGGGCCTGATCTGTTTTTCACTGCAAAAGCACTACTTCTAAGACTATATAAGCACCCTCCCCCTACGCCCAGGGACTGATGCAAAAGAGGCAGTCATGTGAGACTGTAAGGGCTGCTTTTGAGGGGTAAAATTAGGTCAAGGTCAGACCCTCCAAATCAAGGATGGTGCAAATATGTTTAAACTGCTTGCAAAACAAGGGATTTTGCCTCCTGAGCTATTATCATGTGGCACCTTTGCATCCACCCAACCATAATTTCCTGCTTCCTGAAGAATTAGGAGAAAATAATTACTGATAAGATAAAGATACCTTGTGACAAAGCCTCCTAAGCATAATACTCCCAGTTAGGAGTTGTCCCAATAGAAAACATATTTTCTTAAATATTTTTTTTCAGAACGATGTGTATATTTTATAGTTAATTGCTATAAGTCTGTAGCTAAAACCAAGATTACAGTAACTCAAAGCATATAAGTTAAAAATATCAGTTTTGTAACCTTGCCTTTGGCTTTTTGTTTGTTGGCTTTCTATTTTAAAAATAATAATAAATTTAAGGGGTAATGAATGCCTGTTCATGTCCATTCCTATCTGGCCTAGAACAATTAATTGGCTGTAAGTCTTGTTGACCCTAAGCAGTGGGATTTAGAGTCCCATGGAAGGACAGGATGCGCCTGGGGCAGGCAGGCATGCCACCTCAGCAATACTATGGAACAAAATTAAAATTTGGCGCCCATTGATGTAGCAAATCTTGGCCAGAAGTGAAAGAATGTAAACCAAAAATAAAATTTGAAGGCCCTGTGAAATTTTACTTTCCTTTCTCAGCCAGGGCACCCTAAAATTTAACTTGAAAGACTGGATCAGGCCATGATGGGAAGTGGGGGTTGGACATGTCTCATTATACTCCTCCAGCATTAATATCAACACAAAAGATCTTAAGCCTGATAAGAAACATTTACAGCCTATTCTCTCTAAAGCCTGCTACTTGAAGCCTTCATCTGCATAATAAAACCTAGGTCTCCACAACCCTTATCTTAACCCATACATTCCTTTCTCTAGATAATAACTCAACCAATTTCCAATCAGAATATGTTTGAACCAATGTAAATCTTACATGTATTTATTGATGTATTATGTCTCCTTATAATGTATAAAAGCAAGTTGTGTCCTCAACCATGTTAGGCACATGTCATAAGGACCTCCTGAGTGTTTCACTGATGTGTCCTTAACTTTGGCGAAGTAAGCTTTCTAAATTGATTGAGACTTGTCTCAGATCCTTTTTGGTTTACACCAGGATAACACTGGATCTTGCTCAAAGCTCACAGTGACCACTGCCTATGTTCACTCAAGGCCCAGGAGCTCTACAATTAGCAAGTATCAAATCCAGCCAGGTTTGTATGCTTCCCTTCAGGGCAGCAAGTTCCCCTCGGTTCCGCGTATGTCCCAAAAATCTGTCTGGGACCCGGGCATGTAGTCAGATACCTTAGGAATCTATGTGGTGCTCTGTTCTAGTGGGGCTGAACTGTCACACAAGCCACAAGACAGAGCCCTTCCCACTCTTTCCTCTCCTTTCTTCAAGCAGAGACATCTCTCCCTTGGCCACCACTATGCCAGGTCCACAGTTAGTACTGCCTATCGCCAATGTTCACTTGAGCCCTTAGGGCTCTTCAGCAAGCCAGGGCAAGCGGCTCAAGGGCCGGGTTACATAATTTTATGTCCTATGTAAATGAAGAGGATATTTCCTTTCATGGCTGAAGTGTTACCATTTGATTTAGTTCTAGGAAGTCCTTAGGTTCCCTGTCTCCAGGTCCTATTCTCTTGCCTCACTGAGTCTCTCCCTTCAGGGTAATGGGTTCACCTCTGTCTCAGGACAGGTCAAGAAATGCCATCCAGTAGCTAAGACCCCAGTGTGGCTGAGTTGTTACCCAAGCTGCAAGAGAAAGTTTCCTTTACTGTACTCTCTCCTTTGCCCAAGTGGAAGAGGCCTCTCCCCATAGCCACCACAGCTGGTTATGAAGTCAGCATGGTTTTGAGTCTTACCCAATGTGCACAGTGAATACTGCCCATTGACCACTGCTGCTTATTGAGAGTCCAAGGACTCTTTAGTCAGCTCATAATGAATTCTGCAAAAACTGGGTTCTTCCCTTGAAGGCAGTGAGTTCCATTCTGGCCCAGGAGGTGCTTCAAAATATCATCCAGGAACTAAGGCTGGGAATGGGGGCCTCAAGACTCTGCCTGGTGCCTTATCCTACTGTGGTTGAGCTGGTATCCAAGTTACAAGACAAAGTCCTCTTTACTCTCCTCTCTCCTCTCTTTTTTTTTTTTTTTTTTTTTTTTTTTATTATACTTTAAGTTCTAGGGTACATGTGCATAACGTGCAGGTTTGTTACATATGTATACTTGTGCCATGTTGGTGTGCTGCACCCATTAACTCATCAGCACCCATCAATTCGTCATTTATATCAGGTATAACTCCCAATGCAATCCCTCCCCCCTCCCCCCTCCATGGAATATTATGCAGCCATAAAAAAGGATGAGTTTGCGTCCTTTGTAGGGACATGGATGCAGCTGGAAACCATCATTCTTAGCAAATTATCACAAGAACAGAAAACCAAACACCGCATGTTCTCACTCATAGGTGGGAACTGAACAATGAGATCACTTGGACTCGGGAAGGGGAACATCACACATCGGGGTCTCTCCTCTCTTCAAGCAGAGAGAGAGAGTCTCTACCAGAGCTGCGAGCTGTGTTCCCTAGTGTTGAAGGAGAGGTAATGCAAGCACTCCCTTCGCCACCCCAGCTTGCTTCTCACTAATTTGTATGTACCCAAAGTCTACTGGGTTACAGCCCAGCACAGTACCAGGACTTGCACAGGAATTGCAGTCCTTGTGGCCTCAACTGCCATGCAAGTTTATTTACCACCCCAGAATACTTTAGTTCACTGTTGCAGAGTTGGTGGGAAACCGGGTTCCAACTGCTGGGATGTACAATTTGCCTCTCACTAGGGCTGGTCTAAATCTCCTACCATGGATGCTGGCTGAGTTCTGCCTACGTTGTTTTCCACTGTGACAGGGCAGCACTGAATTTCAATGCAAAGTCTCACAAGCTCTGCACTCTCCCTCCCCAGAGAGCACAGATTGTGTCTTCATGCCAGGTGATTACTGCTGGGCGATGAGGGAGGGGCTGTGTATATGATTCAATATTGTCTTTTCTACTCTCTCCATTGCTTCTTTTCTTAATATGGTGTTAAAAATAAGTACTGTGCTCTCTCAACTGATTTTTGGTTCTTATAAAGGAGTTTTGTTTTGTTTTGTTTTTGTTTGTTTGTTTTAATAATCAATTTGGTGTTCCTGTGGGGTTGGGGGAATGATTGCTAGAGGATTCTATTGTACCATCTTGCTCTACCTTCCTCCTCCTCCCACTTACCTGAATTTTATGTGAGAAATAAGCTTCTATCTTTTTAATTTATTGTATTTTGGGGTCTCTTTGTTATATCAATCTCATTATATATATTAATTAATTAATATAGAATTTGGTATGAGAGTTGAGGCATTGTTATAGGATTTAGTGTATGAATAGCATGCAGAGAGAAGACAAAAAGTGTAGGCTAGAAAGCTAGTAACCCTATTTATGCTATGGAAGAATATTTGTTAATAATTTTGCTAGTGATACTTCAAAAGCCAGACCGCATGCTAATAGAGACCCTAACTCTGGTGTTGGTATGTGTTAGCTGTTTTTTGTCATTTGCAAGGTCCTACGAAAGAGATAATCTTCAGTTGCTTATAAGTGATGACTTTGTAGAAGTAGCTTCAGCAGAAAGGAGATAAGCCTGTGGCCCCTAAGCCTTTCTCAAGCATGTCATCTTAAGAATGAGTTTTAAGTCAGACAATGGTAATCAGCTTAGCCCAGATATAGAAGGTAATGATTTGATATATGTATACACTGTAAAATAATTGCTACAACCAAGTTAATGAACATATTTATTATTTCACATAGTTACCTTTTTGTGTGGTGAGAATAAATAAGATCTACTTTCTTAGCAAATTTCAAGTATATAATACATTATTACTAACAAGAGTTATCACGCTGTAAATTAGGTCTACAGAACTTATTCATCTTATAACTGTAGGGTTTGTTTTTACCCTCTGGCCAATACCTCTCCATTTCCCTCACCCCCAAACACTGATAACCACCATTCTACTCTGTTTCTAATGCATTCAATGTTTCTTTCTTTTTTTTGGATTCCACATATAAGTAACATCATGCAGTATTTGCCTTTCTGTGTCTGGCTTATTTTGCTTAGCACAGTGCCTTCAAAGCTTACTCATGTTGTTACACATTGCAGAAGTTCCTTCTTTCTTAGGGAAAATATTCTATTCTATATATGTGTCTCACAATTCTTTCATTAATTTATCCATAAACAGACATCATTCCCTGGTCTTGGTTATTGTGAATAATGCTGCAATGAACATAAGAGTGAAGTTATGTCTGCATGATACCAATTTTCTTTCCTTTGGATATATATTCAGAAGTGGGACTGCTGGATTACACGGCAGTTGTGCTTTTAATTTTTTAAGGAGCCTCTATGCTCTTCCCCATAGTGACTATAACAATTGACATTTCCACCAAGAGTGTTAAAGCCTTCCTTTGTCTCTGCATCATTGTCAATACTTGTTTATCCCTTTTTGACAGGTATGAGGTAAATCTTTTAATTTGCATTTCTCTGATGATTAGTAAAGTTGAGCACCTTTTCATGTATCTAATGGCCATTTTTATGTCTTCTTTAGAGAAATGTCTATTCAGACTCTTTGTCCATTTTTTAATCATTTGTTGTTTTGTTTTGTTTTTTGTTACTGAGATGTATGAGTTTTTATATATTTTGAATATTGACTCCTTATCAGATATATTTTTCATAAATATTATCTCTCATTTCATATGATACTTTTTCATTCTGCTGTTTCCTTTGTTATGCAGAAGCTTTTTAGTTTGATGTAGTTACACTTGTTTATTTTCGTCTTGTTGCTTGTGCTTTTGCTGTTGGATCCAAAAATAATTGCCAACTTAATATGAAGGAGTTTCCCTCCCTCCATGTCTTCCAAAAGTTTTATGGTTTTTGGTCTTATGTTTCTATTTGTAATTTGTTTCTAGTTAATTTTTGTGAATGTTAGAGTCCAAGTTTATTAATTTGCATGTGGATATACAGTTTTCCAAATACTATTTATTGAAGATTATCCTTTTGCCATGAAGCATTCTTGGTATCCTTATCAAATATTAGTTAATAGTATATGTGTGGATCTATTTCTGGGCCCTTAGTTCTGTTTCATTGGTCTATGAGTCAGCTTTTAATGCCAATATCATATTATTTTGATTGCTGTGGCTTTGTAATATAATTTGCAATCAGGGAGTGTCAAGACTCTAGCTTTTTCTTTCTCAAGATTGCTTTGAGTCTTTGAGATCTTTTGTGGTTCCACACTAATTTTAGAATTGTTTATTCTATTTCTGTGAAAAATGCCATTGAAATTTGGATAGGAATTACACTGAATCCATGTATTACTTTGGGAATTATGAACATTTTAACAATATTTATTTTCCAATTTATGAACAAAGGACTTTTAAAATTTATTTGTTTCTATCCTTCATTATTTTCATCAATGTCTTACAATTTTTAAGGTACAGATTTTTCAAATCCTTGGTTAAATATATTCCTACATATTTTATTATTTTGATGATATTTACAGAAGATATTTTAGAAATTTAATTTCAGATATTTTGTTGTTTAGTGTATAGAAATGCACTGATTTTTTCATATGTGCATAGAAATGCACGTTGATTTTACATCCTGTTAGTTTTCTGAATTTGGTCATTATTTCCAACACATTTATTGTTGGAATCTTTAGAATTTGCTGTATCCAAGATCATGTCAACTGCAAGCAGAGACAATTTTACTTCTTTTTATATTTGGATGGCATTTATTTCTTTTTTTCCTGCTGCTACGGATAAGACTTTGACTACTCTGCTGGATAGAAGTGGTGAGAGTGGGCACTTTTGTCTTGTTCCCGATTTTAGAGAAAAAATGTTCTGCTGATTACGGTTGAGTGATACTATCTGTGGGTTTGTCATACATGACATTATTATGTTGACAGGCATTTCTTCTATACCCAGTTGGTTGAGAATTGCTTCATGAAGAAATGCTGGAGTTTGTCAAATGCTTTTTTCTGCATTTATTGAGAGGATCATAAGATCTCTCTCTTTTATTCTGTTAATGTGGTGTATCACATTTATTTATTGGTGTGTGTTGAATGATCCTTGTACCTAGAGATAGATCCTATTTGATAATAATCTATAGTACTTTTAATGTGCTGTTGAATTAAGTTTGATATTATTTTGAGAATTTTCACATGTTTGGAAGCCATAGAAATACATGGAAATTAAACAGCATTCTTTTGAGTGACCATTGTGTCAACAAAGAAATTAGGATAGAATTACAAAACAATTCTTGAAACAAATAAAATTGAAACACAGCACACCAAAACCTGTGGAATACAGCAAAAGCATGACCAAGGAGGAAGCTTATAGCAATAAATATTTACTTTTAAAAAGTAGAAAGATTATAAATTAACAAGGTAACAGTGCATCTCGAGGAATAAGAAAAGCAAGAGCAAACCAAATTGCAAAGAAGCAGAAGAAAAGAAATAAAAATGATCAAAGAAAAATTAAATGAAATAGAGATTAAAATATACAAAGGATCAACAAAATGAAAAGTTGACTCTTCAAAAAGATAAACAAAATTGACAAGCCACTAACTAGATAAATGAAGGAAAGACTCAGATAAAATAAGAAATAATAAGGGAGACATTACAAGTGATACCAGAGAAATACAAAGGATCATCAGAAACTATTATGGACAACTATATGCTGAAAAACTGGAAAACCTAGAGGAAATGGGTAAGTTCTCAGTAATGTACAACCTACCAAGATTGAATCAGGAAGAAACAGAAAACCTAAACATACCAATAATGAGTAGTAAGGTTGAATCAGGAATAAAAAGTCTCCTAGCAAAGAAAAGCCCAAGACTGGATGAATTCACAGACAAATTCTATGAATTTTACATACAAGAACTAACACCAATCCTCTTGAAACTATTTAAAAATGGAAGGGGAGGAAAATGTCCCTAACCAAGAGGCCAGCATCATCCTGATATCGAAACCAGACAAGGACAAAACAAACAAACAAAAAGCTATAGGCCAATATCTCTGATAAACACAGATACAAGAATCCTCAACAAAATACTAGTAAACAAAATTCAACAGCACATCAAAAAGTTAATACAGCATGATCAAGTGGGATTCATACAAGGAATACAAGAATGGTTCAACATATCCAAATCAATAAATATGATTCATATCAAAAGACCGAAGCATAAAAACCACAAGATCACTTCAATAGATGCAGAAAAAGCATTTTATAAAATTTGACATTCTTTCATGATAAGAGCTCTCATCTAGGCATAGAAGAAGCACACCTCAAAATAACAAAGGCTATATAAGACAAACCCATAAGCAACATCATAATGAATGGGGAATTTTCCTTAAAAACTTGAATAAGACTAGAATACTGACTTTCACCACTCCCATTCAACATAGTACTGGAAGTCCTAGCCAGAGCAGGCAGGCAACTGAAAGAAATAAAAGGCATCCAAATTGAAAGACAGGAAGTTAAATTTTCCGTTTGCTGACAATATGCTTTTATACCTAGAAAAACCTAAAGACTCCACCAAAAAACTTAGATGTGACAATAAGTTCAATAAAGTGGTAGTACACAAAATCAACATACAAAAATCAGTAGCGTTTCTACTCACCAACAATGATTTAGTTGAGAAAGAAATTAAGAAGACAATCCCATTTACAGTAGCTACAAAAATTATCTAGGAATATATTTAACCGACGAGGTGAAAGATCTCTACAAAGGGAACTATAAAACACCAATGAAAGAAATCATGAATTACACAAATAAATGGAAAAAATCCCTTACTCATGAATTGAAAGAATAAATATTGTAAAAATGACCATATTGCCCAAAGCAATCTATAGATTCAATGTAATCCCTATCAAGTTACCAACATCATTTTTCATAGGATTAGAAAAAAATCCCAAGGTAGCCAAAAAAGAGACCAAAAAGACAAAGCAATCCTAAGCAAAAAGGACAAACCTGGAAGCATCACATTGTCTAACTGCAAATGATTCTATAAGGCAATAGTAACTAAAATAGCATGGTACTAGTGTAAAAATATGTGCATAGATCAATAGAACAAAATATGGAACCCAGAAATGAAGCTGTACACTTACAACCAACTGATCTTTGATGAAGTTTACAAAAATAAACAATGAGTATAGGACACTTTATTCAATAAGTGGTGCTGGGAAAATTGGCCAACCATATGCAGAAGAATGAAATTGTACCCTTTATCTCTCACCATATACAAAAATCAACTCAAAATGAATAAAATGTAAATATTAAGACCCCCAAACTGTAAATATACTAGAAAAAAACTAGGAAAAACTTTCCTGGACATTGGTCTATGAAAACAATTTATGACTAATACCTCAAAAGTATAGTCAATAAAAATAAAAATAGACAAATGGGAATGGATTAAATTAAAAAGCTTCTGCACAACAAAGAAATGATCAACACAGTAAACAATCTACTCTATGGGGGAACACATTTGCACATTACGCCTCTAACAAAGAACTAATATCTAGAATCTATAGGAAATTCAAACAACTCAACAAGAGAAAAACAAACAACTCCATTAAAAATTAGACAAAGGAGATGAGCAGACATTTTCTAAAGAAGAAATGCAAATGGCCAACTAATGCATGAAAAAATGCTCAACATCACTAATCATTAGATAAATGCAAATTAAAACCTAAAATGTGACATCATCTTATACCAATGAGAATAGCTTTTATTAGAAATTCAAAACACAACAGATATTGGCACAGATACAGAGAAAAGGAAATTCTTATACACTGTTGGTGGGAATGTAAATTAGTTTAACCTCTATGGAAAACAGTATGAAGATTTCTCAAAGGACTAAAAATAGAACTATCATTTAATCCAGCAATCCCACTGCTGGGCATCTACTCAAGGAAAAGAAATCATCATACATAAAAGACACCAGTACTCATATATTCATTGCAGCACTATTCACAGTAGCAAAGTCATGGAACCAACCTAAGAGTCCATTAACATTGACCGAATACAGAAAATGTGGTATATATACACTATGGAATACTACAGAGCCATAAAAAAGAATGAAATCATGTACTTTGCAGCAACATGGATGGAGCTGGTGAATCCTGAGTGAACTAACTCAGAAACAGAAAATGAAGCATTTCATATTCTCACTTGTAAGTGGGAGCTAAACAATGGATATATATGGACATAAAGGTTGAAATAATAGACGCTAGAGACTCCACAAAAAGGGAGGACATTAGGTGGGATAGGTTTGAAAAATTACCTATTGAGGCCGGGCGCGGTGGCTCAAGCCTGTAATCCCAGCACTTTGGGAGGCCGAGACGGGTGGATCACGAGGTCAGGAGATCCAGACCATCCTGGCTAACACGGTGAAACCCCGTCTCTACTAAAAATACAAAAACTAGCCGGGCGAGGTGGCGGGCGCCTGTAGTTGCTTGCAGTGAGCTGAGATCTGGCCACTGCACTCCAGTCCGGGCGACAAAGCGAGACTCCGCCTCAAAAAAAAAAAAAAAAAAAAAAAAATTACCTATTGAGTACTATGTTCACTATTTGGTTAACGGATATGTAAGAAGCCCAGTTCCCACCAATATACAATATACCTATATAACAATCATACAGGTGTACCTTCTGAACATAAAATAAAATAAAACAAAGACAGACAAAAAGAATCAACTTTTTTTTTTTTTTACAAAAATCAGAACACAAAAGAAGACAGCAAGAGAGGAAAAGAGAGATGAAAAGCTATAAGACATATAGAAAACAATTACTATTGCAACAGTAAGGATTTTTCTACCAGTAATGTAAATATAAATGTAAATGGACTGATTTATCTATTCAAAAGAGAGAGTGATTGAACTCCTGACCTAGGGTGATCTACCTGCCTTGGGCTCCCAAACTGCTGGGATTACAGACATGAGCCACCATGCCCAGCTGGGTCCTGGAAATTTAACCATGTCAATGCAGTCTATTTTACATTGTAAACCAAATGGGTGCCCTCCAAAGACTTTTTGACATTAGGAAACAAAAAGAAGACAAAAGGAGCCAAATTAGGAGTGTAAGGTCATCCACCTTAGACTAATGGATGCTTAATGATTTTCCATTAAGCTTTTGCAAAATTGCAAAATTGCCATTGTTTGATGAGTGAAATGAATAGGAGCATTGTCATAGAGGAGAAGGAAACTTTGGTGAAGATTTCTTGGGAATTTCTCTGCTAAAGCTTTGGCTCAATTTCTGAAAACACTCTCTTAATAAGCAGATATTGTCATTCTTTGGCCCTCCAAAAAGTCAACAGCAAAATTCATTGAGCATCCCCCAAAATTTTTACCATTACCTTTGTTCTTGAAACATCTGCTTTTGCTTTAACTAGACCCCACTTCCACTTCTTGGTAGTCATTGCTTTGATTGTACTTTATATGCAGGATCATACTGGTAAAGCTATGTCACCTCCTGTAATATAGTTCATTGAAGAAATGCTTCAGGCTCTTAATCCCACCTGTTTAAAATCTCCATTGAAGGCTCTGCTTTTATCTGTAGCTGATCTGTGCACAGCAGTTTTGATACCCATTGAGTGAAAACTTTGCTCAACTATTATTTATTTATTTATTTATTTATCTATCAATTGGCAGAATTGTGTAAGCTGAACCAATTGAGGTGTCTGTGGTGGTGGCTATTGTTTGTGCTGTTAATTATCAGTTCTCTTCAATTAGGGCATGGGTAAGATTAATTTTTTTCCTTACAAATTGATGTGAATGGTCCGTGAGATTCATCATTTTTTCCCTTTTAAAAATGTGATATCTGACCAAGTGTGGTAGCTCATGCCTGTAATCCCAGCATTTTGGGAGGCCAAGGCAGGCCAATCACGAGGTCAGGAGATCGAGACCATCCTGGCTAACACAGTGAAACCCCATTTCTACTAAAAATACAAAAAATTAGCAGGGCGTGGTGGCAGGCACCTGTAGTCACAGCTACTCAGGAGGCTGAGGCAGTGGAATGGTGTGAACCCAGGAGGCGGAGCTTGCAGTGAGTCATGAGTTGAGATCGTGCCACTGCACTCCAGCCTAGGTAACAGAGCAGACTCTGTCTCAAAAAAAAAAAAAAAAAAAGAGATATCCATTTCCATTTGTAAACTGCTGATTTATTTTGCTTTTTGTAAATCATCAATAATTTTGCCATTCTACTATCCAAACTTCATCATAAACTTAATGTTTGTTTCTGCTTCAATTTTACCAAAATTCATGTTGCTATGATAGGGGCTTTTATCAAACTGGTGGATTATCTTTCTTATGCCTCAAAATAGATCCTGCTCATACATGTAATAACAAATTGGAGAGTTTACCCTGGTGCAAAAATTTTTAAATTCATGCATATTTTTTCATAGCATGTATTTTCCATGAACATTTTGAAGATCCCTGTACAACCTACCAAGATTGACTTATGAAGACGTAGAAAGTCTAAACAGACCAATAATGAGTAAGTGTATTGATCAATAATAAAAAGTGTCCCAATACAGAACAGCCCATGACCAGATAGCTTCACTGGATAATTCTACCAAATATTTGTAAAAGAACAAGTGTTAATCCCTCTCAAATTCTTTTCAAAAAATGGGAGAGAAGGGAATACTTCCATACTAATTTTACGAGGCACCATTATTCGGATACCAAACCCAAGATTCCACTAGAAAAGAAAACTGCTGGCCGATGTCCATGATGAATATAGACATAAAAATTCTCAGCAAAATACTAGGAACACCTCATTTAACCACACATTAAAATAATCATACTCATGACTAAGTAGAATTTATCCGTGGGATGCAAGGATAATAGAAATTCATTCACTCATCTGTTCTGTTAATGTGACATACTACTTCTTGGTAGCTATTACTTTGATTGGGCTTTATCTTCAGGATCATACCAGTAAAGCTATGTGTCACCTACCACATTTAGATGATTATGTGTTTTTTATCCTTTGTTCTGTTAATGTGGTACGTTGGAACAGAACAAAGGATAAAAAACAGGATCATCTAAATAGATGTAAGAAAGCATTTGCCAAAACTCAACATTTTTGTATAATAAAAAATACTCAACAAACTAGGAATAGAAAGAAACTGCCTCAACATAGAATTGACTTTATATAAAAAGCTCACATCTGACATCATACTTAATGGTGAAAAATGGCAAACTTTTCCTCTAATATCAGAAATAATGCAAAGCTATTCACTCTCACCATTTCTGTTCAACATACTACTAGAAGTCTTAGCTATAGCAATTAGGCTAGAAAAACAAATAAGTAATCCATATTGGAAAGGAAGAAGCAAAATTATCTCTGCAGATGACAAGATCTTATATGTAGAAACCCCTAAAGATTATACAAGAAAC
Source organism: Rhinopithecus roxellana (assembly GCF_007565055.1). Taxonomy (NCBI): domain Eukaryota; kingdom Metazoa; phylum Chordata; class Mammalia; order Primates; family Cercopithecidae; genus Rhinopithecus; species Rhinopithecus roxellana. The sequence continues at coordinate 50,609,474 of NC_044555.1, read as the reverse complement.
AGTTACAACTAATAAAAATATAAAATTAACATATAAAAATAAGTTGTGTTTTTCTTCAACAAAAAATTATCAGACAAAAAATTGAGAAAGCAATCCCACTTGCAATAGCACTCAGAAAAATAAAGTACTTACAAGTAAGATTAGTCAAGTAGATCAAAGATTGTAAATTGTAAAGTAAAAAAATTGATGAAAGAGATTAAAGAAGCCACAAATAAATGGAAAGACATTCTATGTTCATAAAATAGAAGGTTGGATATTATTAAAATGTTCATACTACCCAAAGTGATCTACAGTTTTAATGCAATCCTCATCAGAATTCGAATGACATTTCTTTTGGCAGAAATAGAATAAACAGTCTTAAAATTCATATGGAACCAAAAAAACCCAAATAGCCAAAACAATCTTGAGAAAGAAGAACACAGCTGGAAGCCTTACAAATCCTGACTTCAAAATATATTATAAAGCTACAGTAATCAAAACAGTATGTACTGGTATAAAGATACAAATATAAATCATTGAAACATATTAGAAGCCCCGAAATAAACTCATACATAGAGAGCTAAATAATCTTTAACCAGGGTGCCAAGAGAGCAATATGAGAAAAAAAAAAAAAAAAAAAAAAAAAAAAAAAAAAAAAAAAAAAAAAAAAACAGTTTCTTCAGCAAATTGTGTTAGGAATACTGGATATTCACATGTAAAACTATAAAAATGGACCATTATCTTACACCATACACAAAAATGAACTCGAAATAGATTAAGAACTTAAACTTAAGACCTGAAAGTATAAAACTCCTAGAAGAAAGCATTGGAGGAAAGGCTTTATACCATTGGTGTTGGCAATATTTTTTGGATATGATACCAATGATATAGGCAAGAAAAGCAAAAATAGGCAAGTAGAACTACACCATACTCAAAAGCATTTAAACTATTAAGAGTAAAAAAGCAACTTATGGAATGGAATAAAATATATACAAACAATATATCTGATAAAGGTTAATATGCAAAATATGTAAGGAAGTATGAGTCTATAACAAAAAAATATGATTTAATTAATAGGCAAAGGACTTCAATAGACATTTCTCCAAAGGAGACATGTAAGTGGCCAAAAGGTAAACAGAAATATGCTCAATATTATTAATCATTAGGGAAATGCAAATTAAAGCCACATGAGATATCACCTCATAACCTTTATGGAAGTCATTATTAACAATAATAATAGCTAGTTTTGTGAGAATGTGGAGAAGCTGAAACCCTTAGGTACTGCTGGTAGAAATGTTAAATAGTCCCAGCAATACTGAAAATGACATGAAGACTTGAAAAAAAAAAAAAAAAAAAAAAAAAAACAGTAGAATTACCATGTGATCCAGCAATCCCATTTTCAGGTATCCAAAATAATTGAAATCAGGATTCAAAGATACATTTGTACTCATATTCATTTTAGCATTATTCACAATAATCAAAAGATAAAAACAAACTAAATGTTTATCAATGGAAGAATGGATTTTCAAAAAGTGCTTATACATGAAATGAAATATTATTTGTCTTTTAAAAATAAAGAAATTGTATGATATGCTACAACACAGATAAACCTTGAGTACATTATTCTAAGTGAAATAAGCCAGTCATAGAAAGATAATTACTGCATGATTCTACTTGCATAAGGTATCTAAAGTAGTCAAACTTATAGGAATTTTAAGTAGAATAATAGTTGCCAGGTGTTGGGGAAAAAGAAAAACAAGAAAGTTGCTGTTTGATGAGTGTAGAGTTTCAGTTATGCAAGACAAAAATGTTCTAGAGGTCTGCTGTACAATAATGTGCATATAGTAAAAAATGCTGAATTGTACACTTAAAAATTTTTAACAGTTCTTATGCTATTTGTTTTTTACCATAATAAAATTTAGAACTTTATATCAAATAATTTTACAACAAAGAAACTATATCAAAGAACTTTACATCAAAGAAAACTAAATGACTCTATCAAATAAATATCTTGTAATTCTAAAATTTTGACAAATATTGAAATAAGAAAACCAGTATTTTAAAACGAAAGAGCCATGTATTTATAAAACTATGCTAAAACTAATCAACTTATTAGTTTTATTTTATAAATTTAAACTTACAGGAAGTTTAATCTTATCTGAAAGAAAGCAAATAAAATTGTTAAAATAAACATGATTATGGGGAAAAATAAATCTAAATAAACTGTAGAGCTTCCATGGCCACCAGCATTTGAGTAGACAAGATCTTCAAGAAATAAAAGCACAAAATAAGTCTGAAATTTGTACCACTTTTTTTCTTTGAAGGCCTTTACCAATTTGCAACTGGCAGAAAGCTAAGAGGTTGGAATCTTGGTCAAAGGTACAACTAAGAGGTTGAGCAGGTGAACAGAGCTTTGACAGTTTATAGAGCAAAAGAATTTTTTTTTTTTGCTTCAAAAACCTGTTACATTTGAGAGACCGTGATGAACCCCTCATATTTTCAGATGGGACGTGTGAAGTCTGGTTCCTAGGAATAACAGTGAACTGAAAATAGACCAGTTTTAATGAATACTGGAACACAATTTCAAACCAGTTCAATCCCAAACTGAATTAAAGTGATGTGCTTCTAGTCTACCTGTCTGGTCTGCCAGACACAAAAGTCATATCATCCAGAGCCTCTGTAGTTTTTCAATGCCTAGCAATCAATAAAATGTTACCAATGCACATTGAGACACGATTAAAAGAAAAAAAAGATAGAAAACAGACTCACAGTAGATCTATATTTGCAATGACCACAGTTGGACCTTCAGTAACATGATTATACATTCAACAAAGTAATAACAAAATATAGAATTTCAATAGAGAAAATAAATACACAATGGCATCAAAATGGAGACTTTCAGAAATGAAAATACAATAACTAAAATTAAGAACTTGTAATTGGTTTAAGAGGAGATAAGGCATGGATAATTAGAGGACTGGTGAACTAGAAGATTAGTCAGTAGAAATTACTCAAAAAGAAGCATAGACATCCTAAGGCATATAGTCATCAGACTATCCAAGGTCAACATGAAAGAAAAAAATCTTAAAGGGAGCCAGAGAAAAAAGTCATATTATCTATAAAAGAAAACCCATCAGACTAACAGCAGACTCCTCAACAGAAAACTTACAGGCTAGAAAATATTGGGTTTCCATTTCTACCATTTTTAAAGAAAAAAATGACAGCCAAGAATTTTATATCCTGCCAAACTGAGCTTTATAAATGAAGGAGTAAAAAAGCCTTTCCCTGACCAGCAATTACTGAGGGAATTCATCTCCACCAGTCTGGTACCACAGTTGATGCTTAAGGGAGTTCTAAACATGGAAATGAAAGACAGATACTCACTACCACAGAAGCACACAGCACATGGACACTATAAAGCAACTACACAATTGAGACTACAAAGCACCTAGCTAATGACACTGTGACAAAAACAAGCCTTCACATATCAATATTAACATTGAATGTAAATGATCTAAACACTCCACATAAAAGACATAAAGTGGAAAATTAAATTAAAAAACAAGACCCATCCTGCTGTCTTCAAGAGACCCATGGCACATGTAGTAATACCCATGGGCTCAAAGTAAAAGGATAGAGAAAGATTTATTACACAAATGGAAAACAAAGAAAAGTAGGAGTTATTATTTTTGTATCAAACAAATGTTAAGCTTACAACAGTGAAAAAGAAGAAGTACATTATGTAATGATAAATGGTTTAATCCAACAAGTAGATTTAACTATACTAAATATATATGCACCCAACATTGAAAGCACCAAGATTAATAAGTTACTTCTAGACTTTGGAGGAGGTTTAGACAGCCAGACAATAATAGTAGGAGACTTCAATACCCCACTAACAGAATTAGACAGATCATCAAGGCAGAAAACTAACAATAAAACTCTGGATGCAAATTTGACATTTGACCTATTGGATCTAACAGATATCTACAGAATAATCCACCCAACAACCACAGAATATACATTCTTCTTACCTGTACATGGAATATACTATAAGACTAACTACATGCTTGATCGTAAAACATCTCGATAAATAAAAAAAAATTAAAATTATACCAACCATCCTCTTGGACCACTGTAGAGTAAAAATAGAAATCAGTACCAAGAGGAACTCTAAAAAACACACAATTATGTGGAATCTAAACAACCTGACCCTGAATGACTTTTGAGCAAAAAATGAATTTAGGGAAGAAATAAAAATACTTTTTTCAACAAATGAAAATAGAGATACATTATACAAATACTTCTGCAATGTGGCAAAAGCAGTGTTAACAGAAAAGTTAAAACATTAAATGCCTACAGTCAGAAGATAGAGATATGAAATTAACCACCTAACATTGCACCTAAAGCAACTGGAAAAACAAGAACAAGCATCACAAAACTACCAAAAGGAAATAAATAACTAAAATCAGAACAGAATTAAAGGAAATTGAGAAAGAAACTACCAAGGGTCAATGAAACAAAAAGTTGATTCATTGAAAGGATAAACAAGATCAATAGCCTACTAGCTAGATGCACAAAGAAAAATTTAGAGATCAAAGCAAGTACAATCAGAAATGACAAAGTTAACATTATAACCTATCTCACAGAAATACGAAAGATCCTCAGAGAATATTATGAACACATCTAGGCACACAAAATAGAAAATCTAGAGGAAGTTGATAAATTTCTGGTAAAACACAACCTCCCAAAATTGAATCACAAAAAAGTTGAAACTCTGAACAGACCAATAACAGTTTCCAAACTTGAATCAGTAATGGAAAAACCTACCAACCAAAACCAGTCCTAGACCAGAAGGATTTACAGCTAACCTATAACAGATATACAAGGAAGAGCTAGTACCAATCTTACTGAAATTATTCCCAAAGTTTGAAGAGGAAATATTTCTCCTTAACTCATTCTACAAAACTGGTATTATTCTGATACCAAAATCTGGCAAAGACATAACAACAAAAAAAGAAAACGAGAGGCCAATATACCTGATGAATATAGACACAAAATTCCTCAACCAAATACTAGCAAACCAAATTCAGTAGCACACCAAAAAGTTAATGGACCACAAGCAAGTGACCTTTATTCCAGCGAAGCAAGTTTGTTTCATCATACACAAATCAATAAATGTGATTTACCATATAAACAGATTAAAAAAAAACCCATGTAATCATCTTAAAAGACGCAGAGAAGAACTTTCAATAAAATCCAGCATCCGGGGGGTGGAGCAAGATGGCTGAATAGGAACAGCTCCAGTCTCCAGCTCCCAGCGTGAGCGACACAGAAGACAGGTGATTTCTGCATTTTCAACTGAGGTACTGGGTTCATCTCACTAGGGAGTGCCGGACAATCGGTGCTGGTCAGCTGCTGCAGCCAGACCAGCTAGAGCTGAAGCAGGGCGAGGCATCACCTCACCTGGGAAGTGCAAGGGGGAAGGGAATCTCTTTTCCTAGCCAGGGGAACAGAGACACACAACACCTGGAAAATCGGGTAACTCCCACCCCAATACTGCACTTTACCAAGGGTCTTAGCAAACGGACACACCAGGCGATTATATCCCACACCTGGCCAGGAGGGTCCCATGCCCATGGAGCCTCCCTCATTGCTAGCACAGCAGTTTCCAATCTAACAGCAAGGCAGCAACTAGGCTGGGGGAGGGGTGTCTGCCATTGCTGAGGCTTAAGTAGGTAAACAAAGCCACTGGGAAGTGCCAACTGAGTGGAGCTCACAGCAGGTCAAGGAGGCCTGCCTGTCTCTGTAGACTCCACCTCTGGGGACAGGGCACAGCTAAACAACAACAACAACAACAATAACAAAAGCAGCAGAAACCTCTGCAGATGCAAAGGACCCTGTCTGACAGCTTTGAAGAGAGCAGTGGATCTCCCAACATGGAGGTTGAGATCTGAGAACGGACAGACTGCCTGCTCAAGTGGGTCCCTGACCCCTGAGTAGCCTAACTGGGAGACATCCCCCACTAGGGGCAGACCAACACCCCACACCTCACATGGTGGAGTACACCCCTGAGAGGAAGCTTCCAAAGCAAGAATCAGACAGATACACTCACTGTTCAGCAATATTCTATCTTCTGCAGCCTCTGCTGCTGATACCCAGGCAAACAGGGTCTGGAGTGGACCACAAGCAATCTCCAACAGACCTACAGCTGAGGGCACTGATGGTTAGAAGGAAAACTAACAAAGAGGAAGGACACAAACGCCAAAACCCCATCAGTATGTCACCATCATCAAAGACCAGAGGCAGATAAAACCACAAAGATGGGGAAAAAGCAGGGCAGAAAAGCTGGAAATTCAAAAAATAAGAGCACATCTCCCCCTCCAAAGGAACACAGCTCATCGCCAGCAACGGATCAAAGCTGGACGAAAAATGACATTGATGAGATGAGAGAAGAAAGCTTCAGTCCATCAAACTTCTCAGAGCTAAAGGAGGAATTACATACGCAGCGCAAAGAAACTAAAAATCCAGCCCGGGGGACAGAGCCAGACTCCGTCTCAAAAAAAAAAAAAAAAAAAAAAAAAAGAAAAAAGAGTGGAGGAATTGATAACTAGAATAATTAATGCAGAGAAGGCCATAAACGAAGTGACAGAGATGAAAACCGTGACACGAGAAATAGGTGACAAATGCACAAGCTTCAGTAACCGACTCGATCAACTGGAAGAAAGAGTATCAGTGATTGAGGATCAAATGAATGAAATGAAGTGAGAAGTGAAGCCTAAAGAAAAAAGAAGAAAGAGAAATGAACAAAGCCTACAAGAAGTATGGGATTATGTAAAAAGACCAAATCTATGTCTGATTGGGGTGCCTGAAAGTGAGGGGGAAAATGGAACCAAGTTGGAAAACACTCTTCAGGATATCATCCAGGAGAACTTCCCCAACCTAGTAGGGCAGGCCAACATAAAAATTCAGGAAATACAGAGAACGCCAGAAAGATACTCCTCCAGAAGAGCAACTCCAAGACACATAATTGCCAGATTCACCAAAGTTGAAATGAAGGAAAAAATCTTAAGGGCAGCCAGAGAGAAAGGTCGGGTCACCCACAAAGGGAAGCCCATCAGACTAACAGCAGATCTCTCGGCAGAAACTCTACAAGCCAGAAGAGAGTGGGGGCCAATATTCAACGTTCTTAAAGAAAAGAATTTTCAACCCAGAATTTCATATCCAGCCAAACTAAGTTTCATAAGTGAAGGAGAAATAAAATCCTTTACAGATAAGCAAATGCTTAGAGATTTTGTCACCACCAGGCCTGCCTTACAAGAGACCCTGAAGGAAGCCCTAAACATGGAAAGGAACAACCGGTACCAGCCATTGCAAAAACATGCCAAAATGTAAAGACCATCGAGGCTAGGAAGAAACTGCATCGACGAACAAGCAAAATAACCAGTTAATATCATAATGGCAGGATCAAGTTCACACATAACAATATTAACCTTCAATGTAAATGGACTAAATGCTCCAATTAAAAGACAGAGACTGGCAAACTGGATAAAGAGTCAAGACCCATCAGTCTGCTGTATTCAGGAGACCCATCTCACATGCAGAGACATACATAGGCTCAAAATAAAGGGATGGAGGAAGATCTACCAAGCAAATGGAGAACAATAAAAAGCAGGGGTTGCAATCCTAGTCTCTGATAAAACAGACTTTAAACCATCAAAGATCAAAAGAGACAAAGAAGGCCATTACATAATGGTAAAGGGATCAATTCAACAGGAAGAGCTAACTTTCCTAAATATATATGCATCCAATACAGGAGCACCCAGATTCATAAAGCAAGTCCTTTGAGACTTACAAAGAGACTTAGACTCCCATACAATAATAATGGGAGACTTCAACACTCCACTGTCAACATTACACAGATCAACGAGACAGAAAGTTAACAAGGATATCCAGGAATTGAACTCATCAGTTAATTCAGAAAGTCTTTTTCCCAAGGTTGAGGATGCACCTGTGACACAGCCTCAGGAAGTCCTAATGACATATGCCCAAGGTGGTTGAGGCACAGCTTGGTTTTATACATTTAAGGGAGACATAAGAAATCAACTAATATATGTAAAAAGTACATTGGCTCAGTCTGGAAAGGCAGACTGAAGCAAAGGCAGGAAGACTCCAAGTGGGGAGGGAGCTTCTAGGTCACAGATAGGTGAGACACAAACAGTTGCATTCTGTTGAGTTTCTGATTAGCCCTTCCAAAGGAGGCAATCAGATATGCATTTATCTCAGTGAGCAGAGGGATAACTTTGAATAGAATGAGAGGTAGGTTTGCCTTAACCTGTTTTCAGCTTGAATTTTCCTTAGTAATTTTGTGGGCCCAAGATATTTTCCTTTCACATATCTCCCTTTTTTTTTTTTTTTTTTTTTTTTTTTTTTTTTTTTTTTAAAGAAAAAATCTTTTGGAGAAAGCATTTTACGAGATAATGAGTCTCTGGTGTCAGGTTTCATATGATCTCTCATGGCTAGGATGGTTTATTCCTAGATGGGTAGGCCCCAAAAGCTCATTTTTCATTGGTTGTGAAGTCTCATGTCCTCTGAAGAGAAAATGGGGGCAGGAAGGGAGAAAAAAAACAACACACAAAAGAAGAACAATCCTGGAAAATTGATACAGGCCCCATTACTCTGAAGTCCATAAATTAGTAGGCAGGTATGAAAGTGGTTTATGTATGTAAATAGGTTGCTGTTATTGTTTTCTGAAGTTTAAATTGTCTGGCATCAGTTGGCAGGGTTTTAAGAAAGCACAGCTTGGTTTTCAGTGACTCCAAATTAGGGAAAAATGGGAACAAAAGAAGGAAAATAATTGAAAACATTATTTTAAAGACTTGTAGCCAAGAAAAATTAGAATTCCATGCAAAGTGTAGAAAATAACAAAAAGTTGAAAAAATAGGCAAAATTAGAATCTAGCAACAGGTGTACTATTGTTTTGAAACAATTTTTTTTCTCTCTCCAGTTTCCCATTTTAGTAAAGACAAATCATGGCAGGATTGGCTTGCTTATTATACTTGGCATAATTATTTGTATACAGTGCAGCAAGAATATTTTTTACATAGGCTTTTAAATTGGCTTCGATGAAACTTTGTTCCATAGGAGGAATCTCAGATAAGATATTTTTAAAGTCGAGCCCAGCCATGAATTTGTGCCATCAAATACCTATGAGTTGGGTGAATTTCCTCTCGAGATTCCAAGATAAACCTTGGACTGCTGCACCTGTCAGAACATGACATTTTTTACTAACCACAGAAACCCTGTACAGGAACTGTGTACACAAATTATAAGGTCAGTTTTTCCAAGGGCCATAGTGATTGCATAAGTCAAATTCAATTCCTTAAAGGAAAGCACACCATTACAGTCAAAGCCTTGGTAAAATAACCAATTTCTCCAAATGTGTCCATTTACAAATGAAAATAGATTCTTATTGCACTTATGCAAATAACTATCATCATAAATTAAGAATATTCACAAATAGTTTTCTGTGTTTTTTTTTTTTTTTTTTTTTTTTTTTTTTTACTTATTATAGTTTAGGTTCTAGGGTACGTATGCACAACATGCAGGTTTGATATATAGGTATACATGTGCCATGTTGGTTTGCTGCACCCATCAAGTCATCATTTATATTAAATATTTCTCCTAATACTATCCCTCCCCGAGCCCCCCACCCCCTGACAGGCCCTGGTATGTGATGTTCCCTGCCATGTTTCCAAGTGATCTCATTGTTCAATTCCCACCTATGAGTGAGAGCATGTGGTGTTTGGTTTTCTGTCCTTGTGATAGTTTGCTGAGAATGATGGTTTCTAGCTTCACCCATGTCCCTGTAAAGGACATGAACTCATCTTTTTTTATGGCTGCATAGTATTCCATGGTGTATATGTGCCACATTTTCTTAATCCAGTCTATCATTGATGGACATTTGGGTTGGTTCCAAGTCTTTGCTATTATTCACAAATAGTTTTAGAATTCTGAAGAAATCAGGTAGAGAAAAACAAATATGCTCCAAATTTTGTTCACTGAAGTGTGCCAAATTGTTAAAAGCTGTCAAAAGCTCAAAAGAGAAATCTTAATATTCTGAAAAACCAAACAAAGTATCAGCAAACATTTTAAGTGAAAAGTCAAAAAGATTGGTCCAGTCTATGCAGTTAATTCCTGTTCTGCTTGATACTTATAAATATTTTAACCCTCTATGAGTCCTGAAAGTTTTTCCTTTATTCTGATGTCACAATCTCCAGAGTTATCAGACAGCTGCATTTAAGAGCACCTATTAGAGTTTTATAGTTGATTAGAAAACCATCTTCTGAAATGACACAATTGACAAGGAAATTTGTTACCTTTGTGGCACATAATAATTTTAACATAACAATTATGATTTTTACTGATGATGTACACTAAGTTATATTAGAATTACAGGAGTTTCCCAAAATTTTGGAACACATGCCAATGATATATTTATACAAATACAGCCCAAAGAAAACCAAACACCATTTCATTTTTGAAAATGCCTTGTGTTTAATTTTTATACCAAATAAGCCAAATTATGCCATTTTTGGACTTTAAGGAAACTAATATCTTAAAGGATTAATTAAGCTAGGAAAAGACATAATTTATAATTTGATTTTGGAAAGTTTGTCAAACATAAAAGGTTTAAAACACTTGATGTTACAAAATAGGATTACAGGTCATTGTAAAGTCATTTATTTAACCAAAGTGATAATTCAAGGATTTCAAAAAAAGACAAAAACCTTCATTCTTTGAAAAAAGACTTAATTTTCTTTTCTTTCTTTCTTTCTTTTCTTTTCTTTTTTTTTTTTTTTTTTTTTTTTGAGACAGAGTCTCACTCTGTTGGCTAGGCTGGAGTGCAGTGGCACGATCTTGATTCACTGCAACCTTCATCTCCCAGGCTCAACCAGTTCTCCGAACTCAGCCTCCTGAGTAGCTGGGATTACAGGCACATGCCACTGTGCCCAGTTAATTTTTGTATTTTTAGTAGGGACGGGGTTTCACCATGTTGGCCAGGCTGGTCTTCAACTCCTGAACTCAGGTAATCTGCCCACCTTGGCCTCCCAAAGTGCTGGGATTACAGGCATGAGCCACCACGCCTGACTGGAAGACTTAATTTTCTAAACAAGAAGGTTTAATAAAAACAGCATGAAACCAATTACTTTTGTTTTTCAAAATTTTGTAAATAAACTATAAAATTTTATCTTGATTATAGTATCTAACTTCCATAAGCCTTTCATAACTTTTATAACCTTTATTAAGGAGTTGGTTAATACTTCAAGAAAACCTTGTTAATCTGACACAGGGGTCCATATACTGGTTTTGCATCAGTGTGCCTTTGACATTAATGATTAATTTATAGAGAAACTGAACTTTATCTTTCAAAATTGGCCCTTACAATCTTATACACCTGCCTCTTCCATGATAGTCCCTGGGCCTTAATTTCTTGCCCTGTGTATCAGGAATGCAGTTTATTTTGATTGGCATCTTCTACATGGCCTGAAGATGAGGCTTTATTTGCTGTCAGTGTTTAAGATTCAGCAGTACTTGGTGTCCTTTCTAGACACAGTAGTTAAAGCCCTGTAACTCAATGTTACAAGGACTTTAAAAGCACATATAGGAAGATACATGGATTTAATAACCTTAATTAAAAATATTTTTATCTCAGTTTTTTGGCTAAGCAAACCAAAACTTAATAATATGGCAAACTTGATTATATAATTTTGGTAATATAAATCCTCTTATTGTGACTTATATCAACCATTCACGACATGATCAGACTTTCTGTTTTTTCCTAAACAATCCTCCTTTTTAAACAACCAGTTATTTATATTTGAGGACTAAATTTACTATACAAGATTCTTTCTTATGTAAAATTATTTCTCTTTAAGCCTTCTTTCACCTTAAAAAAGTACCTCTTTATTTTTATAATTTTCTTTACATCTTTTTTATTTCTTGGTTCCCTTTGCCTCATTTTATACATAACCTTTAAATAAGCTTTGAATTAGACAAAACTTTTTCACTTTTTTTTTTTTGAGGTGGAGTCTTGCTCTATCACCCAGGATGGAGTCCAGTGGCGTGATCTCAGCTCAGTGCAACCTCTGCCTCCCAGGTTCAAGCAATTCTCCTGCCTCAGCCTCCCAAGTAGCTGGGACTAGAGGCATGTGTCACCACACCTGGTTGATCTTTTGTATTTTCAGTAGAGACAGGGTTTCACCATGTTAGCCAGGATGGTCTTGATCTCCTGACCTCGTGATCTGCCCACCTCACCTCCCAAGGTGTTGGGAATACATGTGTGAGCCACCATGCCCAGCTGTACACATTTCTTTTTTTCTTAGTAAGAATTTTTTCCACAATATATATTTACTGAAAAATTCACAAATAATGAAATATCTATTATTTAATATAACTTTATATTCTAAATTAGGACCAGTTTGTCTACATGTATTTATCCCATTGCATTTACCTAATTATTTTAATCATTTACCTAGATTATTTGTGAAAATTGTGATAGTCATGATTTAAAGTTATGAAATTGTCTTTTTGTTTTTTTTTTGTTTTTGTTTTTGAGAAGGAGTCTCACTCTGTCACCCAGGCTGGAGTGCAGTGGCCAGATCTCAGCTCACCGCAAACTCCGCCTCCCGGGTTTACGCCATTCTCCTGCCTCAGCCTCCCGAGTAGCTGGGACTACAGGCGCCCGCCACCTCGCCCGGCTAGTTTTTTGTATTTTTTTAGTAGAGACGGGGTTTCACCGTGTTAGCCAGGATGGTCTCGATCTCCTGACCTCGTGATCCGCCCGCCTCGGCCTCCCAAAGTGCTGGGATTACAGGCTTGAGCCACCGTGCCCGGCCTAAAGTTATGAAATTGTCATTGCAAAATTATAACTGAGACAGTGAAAAATGATTTGACTTAACTGTCTCCATCTCAACCTCCAAGCTATCATTCTTCATTCCTGGGCATAGGCCAAACTAACTTTGGGAGGGGCTTAGTTTATAGTTTAGCTTTGAAACAAAGATGATAATAGTCCTTTCCAAAAACAAACCTCCTTATTGTCTGTGGGCTAGATTGCCTAAAGCCACAGGATTAGAAGTTATGGTAATCTTACTAAATTCAATATGCAGCTATTTTCATTAACCCCCTATCAATGTCTTATTTATTAAAAATTACCCAAAGAAAGATCATTCTGTTTGGGACTGGGTTTACATTTTTGTAATCCTTATGAAAAATTTTGATACCTTATAGTTTTGGCAGGGATTGTTTGGATGAACGGAGGCAAGATGGCGCACTTCCGGGTTCTTCATCCCCCCAACTTTTCCCACGCGCGCGAAAATCCAGCCGGCGACCCGGGAAGGTGCAGACCAACTAGGCATGCGCCAGGTGATGTCAATCTGAAGAGACCAAGATTTACCTGGTCGCACCTGTGGAACGCCCCCTGACACGCCCGTGCCCCGCCTATTGCCCTCCCACTCCTAGAAAAGCCGCTCCAGAGGCATGCCACGCACGGCCTTCCTCAGTCCTCCACTCCTGTCGGGATGTTAGGACTGCGGGAACTCCGTCCGAGAGCTGTACGGGTGACTCTGGGGGCCCCTTTTGTCGGGGGGCCAACAGACCTCTCCCTACCCACCTTCTTCCCTTGAAGCTAGGTGACCAAAATAAACTTGCGGTTTTGCTCCTACCCTTGCCTAGTCGCTGGTTCTTTTGTACCCGCTCTGGTGGTCTTAGAAAAACAAAACAGTTGGTGCCGAAGACCCGGGAGGAGACCCCTCCTCAGGCCTCTAAGGGTTGAGGAACCTCCTCCTGCTCCCACGCAGCAGATGGACCAGGACCTGAGACCCGCTTCCCTCACTCTCACGGCCTCTCTGGGGTAAGTGCCCTTGTCTCCTCTTTACCTCCCTCGGCCAGAAATCCTGCGCAGGTCCGGGGTCCATTTGGAGCCACCACGTGGCTCGGGAGACCCGTTCAGGACGGAGACGTCCGCCTGAAGGTAATCTCCACTTAGGCTTCAAGAGCCTCTCGTCTGTCTCTGCTGGTTCCAAAGGACGCTTTGAAGCCAGGCAGGGATCCATTCCCATGTCCATTGGGTCCATTGTGTCGGTAAAGAGGAAACAAATGGGAAACCCCCAGTCCAAATTTTCAAAGAGCACCCCCTTAGGGTGCCTCCTAGCCAATTTAAAAACCTTACAGCTTGAACAAGACCTTAGGAGGAAGCAGTTAATTTTCCTTTCCACTGTGGCGTGATCGACCTCAGCAATTTCTGCCAGCGGCTAGGCAAGTGGTCTGAAATTAATTACGTACAAGGCTTTTGGGCCTTAAGCTCTCGTCCCTATACTCCTCCTTCTCTCCCTGCTCTCTCCACCCCCTCCCTTCCTGCCCAGACTCCTCCTTCCTCCTCCTTACCTACTAGTAATCCACTCAGTCCCGTGCTTCCTTCGGGGCCCCCAACTGGCTGTCTTGAGTCTCCTGTCTCTGCACACACCCGCTCTAAGTGCCCTGCTGATGCCTCCACTCCTGCCCCACACCCTCCTACAGTGTTAGCACCTTTGCGAGAGGTGGCTGGGGCGGAGGGGGTAGTCAGAGTACATGTCCCTTTTTCATTGGCCGATCTTTCCAAAATTGAAAAGCGTTTAGGGGATTTCTCAGCTAATCCCATCGTCTACATAAAGGAATTTAGATACCTTTGTCAGGCCTATGACTTAACTTGGCATGACCTCCTGGTTATCCTAACCTCCACCCTAAACCCTGAGGAGCAAGAGCGCATCCTAGCGGCCGCCAGGCAGCACGCCAACCAACTACATTTAACTGACGCCACCATCCCACTAGGGGAGCAAGCAGTCCCCTCGGCAGACCCGGACTGGAACTATCAAGCAAACCAGCCTGGGCGCCGTAGGCGAGACATAATGGTTCAGTGTTTGTTGGCTGGTATGCAAACAGCCTCAAACAAAACTGTAAATTTTAACAAATTAAAAGAAATTATTCAAAATCCAGAAGAAAATCCAGCCGCATTCTTAAATAGGCTGACTGAGGTTCTAACCCAATATACCCAGTTAGATCCGGCCTCCCCCACAGGGGCCACCATTTTGGCGTCTTATTTCATTTCTCAATCAGCTCCTGACATTCGTAAGAAACTTCAGAAGGTAGAGGATGGTCCTCAGGCACCAATACAAGACCTGGTTAAATTAGCCTTTAAGGTCTATAACTCCAGAGAGGAGACGGCTGAGGCAGTGCGACAGGCACGCCTCAAACAGAAGGCCCAGCTCCTAGCAGCGGCTTTACGGCCCAGTTGTAACCCCAGACCAGAGAGCACATACTCCGAAGACTCCAAGGCTACAAAAGGAGCCTGCTATAAGTGCAGCAAGGCGGGACACTATGCCAACAGGTGTCCGCAAGGTCCCCGAGCCCCAACGCAGCCTTGCCATAAGTGCAAGACGTCAGGACATTGGGCCAATGAATGTCCTAAGCCTCGTCCACCAGCAACCCCCTGCCCTGCTTGCCAGCAGGGAGGACACTGGAAGTCTGATTGCCCCACCCTGAGAACAGGTGCTGCGTCTCCACGTGACCCCCTTTCCCAGGATCCTGGGAGCTCCTTCCAGCTCCTACATCTGGACGATGACGACAACTGAAGGTGCCGAGACTCGGGGACCCCCATCACCCTCGCCGAGCCGCGGGTAACTCTCCTGGTAGCGGGTAAGACAATTGATTTTTTAATAGATAGCGAGGCTACCTATTCTGTTTTGCCGTCCTTCTCTGGACCTAGCCTTCCATCCGATATCTCTGTAGTAGGAGTAGACGGAAAGCCATCCACCCCACGAAAAACTCCACTCCTTAATTGCTGCCTGGCCAACAATTACTTTGCGCACTCGTTCCTCATTATACCCTCATGCCCTACCCCCTTACTAGGCCGAGACATCCTGAGCACCTTAAAGGCCTCCATATACATTCCCACCAACTCATCCACTCCCCTTCAACCCCGTCATGACCTGTTGCTCATGCTTTGTGCAAGTGCACAGGCTCCTCCTATGTCGCCCCCCACCCCCTGCTTCCCTATTTCTGTACACCCTCAAGTGTGGGACACTTCCACCCCGGTCATAGCTGCTCACCACCCACCAGTTCTCGTCAAGCTCAAAGATCCCACTCGTTTCCCAAACCGTCCCCAATTCTCTCTCTCTCCGACACATCTACAAGGTTTAAAGCCAATTATCACGCGACTACTTAGCCAACATATTCTTGTCTGCAAACATTCCCCCTGTAACACTCCAATACTTCCAGTTAAAAAGGCAGATGGAACGTATAGGTTAGTACAGGATCTTCGGCTAGTCAATGAAGCCACCCGTCCCACGCACCCTGTAGTTCCCAACCCTTATACCCTTCTGTCCCATATCCCCACCAATTCTACTTATTTTACTGTGCTAGACCTTAAGGATGCTTTCTTTACCATACCCCTACACACAGACTGCCAGTTCCTTTTTGCTTTCACATGGGAGGACCCAGACACATCTCCAGTGGCAAGGGACACTCCGTGACTACACTGAAAATGAAGTCTCATTTTATACTTATATTGCTGTTTCACTCATACACTCAGACCTTTGCTAGTCCGCCTACTGTATGGCAATTTTTTTCTCATCACTGAAACTTGGCCATAAGATAGCCGAACACACTCAGTAGTACATAGTTCTGCCAGTTGTCTTCCTTAAGGCTATTTCTCGTGCAACTGCCCAATTCTTCCTTTCCGTTATTCAACTCCAAATTCATCCTGAGGTAATCATACTCAGGCACCCAATGGAGGCCAAAACGGCCCCCATTGAAGGCTATTTCTCGTGCAACTGCCCAATCCTTCCTTTCCGTTATTCAACTCCAAATTCATCCTGAGGTAATCATACTCAGGCACCCAATGGAGGCCAAAACGGCCCCCATTGAAGGCTATTTCTCGTGCAACTGCCCAATCCTTCCTTTCCGTTATTCAACTCCAAATTCATCCTGAGGTAATCATACTCAGGCACCCAATGGAGGCCAAAACGGCCCCCATTGAAGGCCCGATCCTTCCTTTCCGTTATTCAACTCCAAATTCATCCTGAGGTAATCATACTCAGGCACCCAATGGAGGCCAAAACAGCCCCCATTGAAGGCTATTTCTCGTGCAACTGATCTCTCTCTAAAACTCTTAACCATACAGCCACTAACTGATCCCTCTATGTCCCTGTGTCCGTGGTCCCCAGTCTAACTCTATACAGCCAGGCAGAAGTAGCAGAGCTTTTCCAGCAACTTTCCATGCCACTACGCCACTCCCGTCAAAACGGGCTGTTTTTCCTTCCTCTAGTTATTGGAATCAGCTGAAAGCCTGGCCTCCCTGCAGCGCCGAACTACCTCAATAGCCTAAGTAGCTGCCCAAAACAGGCAAGCCCTAGGCTTGTTTGCAGCTGAAAAAGGAGGCACTTGTCTCTTCCTTAGAGTGCTGCTATTATGTTAGCAAGTCAGGCCTAGCAGACACTAACATTCAAACCCTCAAATGCTTCCATACCTCGTTCCTATACTAATACTGTGCTTTATTTTATTCTTCATCCGTACGTCCAAGTGCCAACCATGGGCCCCGACCTTAACAGCGCCCCTTAACAGCAGGAAGTAGCCAGACAGACCACGGCGCCCCTTTATCACTATTATCAATAAAAGGTTGGACTGTTTGGATGAACGGAGGCAAGATGGCGCACTTCCGGGTTCTTCATCCCCCCAACTTTTCCCGCGCGCGCGAAAATCCAGCCGGCGACCCGGGAAGGTGCAGACCAACTAGGCATGCACCAGGTGATGTCAATCTGAAGAGACCAAGATTTACCTGGTCGCACCTGTGGAACGCCCCCTGACACGCCCGTGCCCCGCCTATTGCCCTCCCACTCCTAGAAAAGCCGCTCCAGAGGCACGCCACGCGCGGCCTTCCTCAGTCCTCCACTCCTGTTGGGATGTTAGGACTGTGGGAACTCCGTCCGAGAGCTGTAAGGGTGACTCTGGGGGCCCCTTTTGTCGGGGGGCCAACAGACCTCTCCCTACCCACCTTCTTCCCTTGAAGCTAGGTGACCAAAATAAACTTGTGGTTTTGCTCCTACCCTTGCCTAGTCGCTGGTTCTTTTGTACCCGCTCTGGTTGTCTTAGAAAAACAAAACAGGGATAAGTATGAAATTGCTTGATTAATAAATGCAAACAAAAATGTATGCTGACAATTCTTAAGACATTTCTAATATTACTTTACTAATAATTTAAAAGCTAGGTTATTTATTAAAGGTTTTAGTTAAGTTACATAAACTTGAAAAAGCATTTGACTAGTCTTTTTATTTTAGTATCTGATTTA
The DNA here is from genome assembly GCF_007565055.1 of Rhinopithecus roxellana. Taxonomy (NCBI): domain Eukaryota; kingdom Metazoa; phylum Chordata; class Mammalia; order Primates; family Cercopithecidae; genus Rhinopithecus; species Rhinopithecus roxellana. Next base: position 50,591,113 of record NC_044555.1, on the reverse strand, counting down.
AGTGTTTTTATTTTTCCTTGAGCCAAGTTAAACATAAAATTAAACTACACTTTTCCTTAAATACCCAAGTAGCCTCTGTTGCAATAATATTTTAGTCAAAAATTCAGGTTGAAAGAATTCAACTGAGAAGAAAAAGAAAAAAAAAGAAAAACCTTTTGCTCAAAAAAAAAAAAAAGACAAGGTCTTAGGAGAGAAAAACAAACAAATAAAAACAAAAACATGAAGACTTTGCAAATAGAAACATGCACACATGCATACATACACACACACACACACGCATCTTGGATGTTAACCTTATGATTAAGCTGACTTTTAACCATTAAGCACATTTAACTTTTTTTTAAAATCTCATTACCATATTTCAGCTAAGACAAAATGCTGCTATTTCAGTCGTACAGCCATTGTTCTTTCCGTTTGGTCTGGCTGCAGCAAAAAGGTGGCCTTGTTATGTAAATAAAGTCCTTTCAGTAGTTAAAATTAAAAGTCATTTCTTTTTTATTTTTATTTTTTTCTTTTGCTGGCCATTTTCCTCCCACTTCAGAGGCCTTGTTCCCCATAATTTAGGATTCTCCTTCGGATTTGACTAAGACAGAAACAAACAACAAAACAGTTAACCAAAACTAACAATGATCACACAAATTATAAGATTTCTGAGCGCTCTAAGTGTAAGCAGAAATTAACACCAGCTGGTTTTTAAATGCTAACTTTAGTCATTTAAAAAGAATTTGCAAGATAGAATGCCAAACCAGTTTCTTACCTAGTGGTGAGTCTCAGGCTGTAAACTGCTGTCTACCATCCTAGAAGCAGGAAAACAACTCATCTTCTCTGTTGGAAGCAAGCTAAAACTCCATAAAGAAGTTACCTGCCTTCCATCCTCATGGAAGCAGGAAAACTAGCCTTCCTTTGGAAGCAAGTAAAACTCCAAAAAAAGGAGGAGTTGTACAGCAAAATACACTTTAGATCTCGACCAAATTTTGGGAGATCAGGGATTCTCTGGAGGTGGTGCTGTCAGACCTCAACACATTGTCCTACTGGTTTGAGCCATAAAGTTAGCTCATGCCGGCACCAGGCACTGATAGAAGATTTGTCAGGGGCATCTCCACTCAAAATTCCCCTGTGGTTACCAAAATGTGAACCCAGAAAATCTGAGACAGGTCTCGGTTAATTTAGAAAGTTTATTTTGCCAAGGTTGAGGACATGCCTGTGACAGCCTCAGGAAGTCCTGATGACACCTGCCCAAGGTGGTTGGGGCACAGCTTGCTTTTATACATTTTAGAGAGATTTGAGACATCAATCAATATATGTAAGAAGTACATTGGTTCAGTCAGGAAAGGCAGGACAACTTGAAGCAAAGGCAGGAAGACTCCCAGCTGGGAGGGAGCTTCCAAATCACAAATAGGTGAGACACAAATGGTTGCATTCTTTTGTTTCTGATTAGCCTTTCCAAAGAAGGCAATCACATACGCATTTATCTCAGTGAGCAGAAGGATGACTTTGAATAGAATGGGAAGCAGCTTTGCCCTAAGCAGTTTTCACATTGAGTTTCCTTAGTGATTTTGGGGGCTCCAGATATTTTCCTTTCACAATATCAACTGATGCAGAAAAAGCACTTGATAAAATTTAATACTCGATCATGACAAAAATGCTCAGAAAAATAGCAAAAAGGGAAATTTCCTCAATTTGATAAACAATGTCAACACAAATGCAACACAGCACAGCTAATAGCATACTCAATGATAATAGACAGACAGGTATATTCACTCTTACTACTCTTATTTAACAAAATAATGAGAGCCTGTCCAGCTGTATCATTCAAGAAAAGAAAAAAAAAATCATAAATAAAGAAAGAAAACTCTTCCTATCTGCAAATGATATCATTGTCTTCATATAAAATTCTGAGAATCTAAAACAAACAAAAACTCTACAACTAAAAAGTGAGTTCAGTAGCCACAGGATAACATACGAAAATCAACTATACTTCTATACTAGTTAAAAGATGTGGAAACTAAAAGTAAAATACAATACCATAATTTGATTTATAATTACTCAAAAAATTCAATATTTATGTATACAACTGGAAACAATTCAATAAACGAAGACAGTCTTTTCAATAAATGGTGTCGGAGAAATTGGACACCCATCGACTAAAAAATTGTACCTTTGGTGTAAACACCACATATTATACCAAAAATTGTCTCCAATAAATCATAGCTTTAAATATAAATGTAAAGCCACAAAACTTTTTATAGAAAACATAAGATAAATTTTTGGGGACCTATGGCTTACTAAAGAGTTCTTAGGCATAACGTAAAAAACATGACAGAAAAGTTTAATAAATTGGACTTAAATAAAGTAAAAACTTTTAATAGGCTAAAATCCCTGTTGAGATCATAAACAGACAAACGTCTGTTTATCAAATGTCTGCAGCTATTAACTGCAGACATTGGGGAAAATATTTGCAAGCCAGATATCTGACAAAGTGCTAATGTATAGAATATATAAAGAACTCTCAAAACTCAACTGTAAAAAATAAAGAATTAAATTAGAAAAATATATGAACAGATGTTTCACGAAAAGCATATACAAGTGAAAAATAAGCACATAAAAAGATATTCACAATCACTAGTCATTAGAAAAATGTAAATTAAAACTATAGTAAGATAAACATCACTACACACCTTTTAGAAGAGCTAAAATAAAAAATAATGACCACATAAAATGTTGGTAAGGATTCATAAAAACACTCCCTCATAAATCTTTACTGAGAATTTATAATGGTTCAGCCAATTTAGAAAGCAGTTTGGAAGTTTCTTCAAAATATAAACATATGCTTAACATACAACCCAGCAATTGCATTTCTGAGCATTTTTCTCAAAGAAATGCAAATTTACATGCACACAAAAGCTTGTATATAAATGTTTATCACAGCATAAGACCCCAAAAGTGGAAAACCAGATATCCTAAGTTTAACAAATGGTGGTACATCCATACCATGAAATACTACTCAGCAATAAAAAAGCAATAAAAAGGAAAGCACTATTAATACATGCAACAACTTGGATGAATCTCCAGGAATTTATTTTGAGTGAAATAACCAATTCCAAAAGGTCACACAGTGTATAATTTTATTTGCATAATATTCTGGAAATTGTAAAATTATAGAAATTGAGAACAGTTTAGTGGTTACCCGGGGTTTTAGAAATATTGACCACATAAATGTGTTGGTGAGCATTCCCTCCTCTTCCATTTTCTGGAAGAGATTATGTAGAATTGATGTTAATTTTTTAAAATGTTTGTTAGAATTTCCCAGTGAAACCATCTGATCCTGGGTATTCTTTTTTTGGGAATTTTTACATTATTAATTCAACTTCTTTAATAGTTGTAAGGCTATTGAACTAATCTATTCCATATTGACTGAGTGGTGGTAGTTTGTGTTTTACAAGGGATTAGTCCTTTTCATCTAAGTTTAAAATTTCTGTGCATAGAAAAATCTGTCGTTTATTATCCTTTTGATGTCTACCATGCCTATAGTGATATCTCCTTTTTAATTCCAGATATTGGTAGTTGTGACTTCCTTTTTTTCTTTGTCAGTTTTGCTGTTAATAGATGACTATCAATTGAATTGACCTTTTTAAGAGAACTAGATTTTTATTTCACTGATTTTTCTCTATCCTTTTTTCTGTTTTCAATTCTTTCTTTATTCCTTTCTCTTGCTTTGGGTTTATTTTCTCTTCTTTTTCTAATTTCTTAATGTGGGAGCTTAGATTATTGATTTGAGAATTTTCATTTTTTTTCTAACACCTACAGGCATTTAGTCCTATACATTCCCCTCTCAGTCCTGCTTTAGTTGTGTCTCATAAATTTTGATATGTTATGTTGTATTTTAATTTTCATTAATTAAGTTTAATATACTTTTAAAAATTCCCTTAAGAATTCCTCTTTGATCCACAAATTATCTATAATAGTGTTGTTTGGCTTCTAACTGGCTATATTCTTATTATCTTTCTGTTATTAATTTCTAGCTTGCTTTGATTTTGAACAGAGAACAAAATATATTAGTTCTCTTTAAATATTGACATTTGCTCTATGGCCTAGGTTATGGTCTGTCTTGGTAAATGTTTCATGAACACTTTAAATAATGTATATTCTGCTTTTGTTTTGTGGAGTGTTCTATATATGTTGATTACATCCTATTGGCTGATGGTGTTGAGTTTTTCTACATTTTTGCTGATTTTCTTTCAAGTTGTCACATCTAATTTACCCGATGTGTTCTTGTAGGTATTTTATAGTTTGAAGTCTTCAACCTAAATCTTTAATCCATTTTTATTTGATTTTTGTATATGCCAAGAGATAAGTGTCTAGTTTCATTCTTCTGCATATGGATATCCACTTTTCTCAGCACCATTTATTGAAGAGACTGTCTTTTTCCCTGTGTATGTTCTTTGAACCTTTGTTAAAAGTGAGTCAACTATAGGTGTGTGGATGTGTTTCTGCATTCTCTATTCTGTTCCATTGGTCTATGTGTCTGTTTTTATGCCAGTACCATGCTGTTTTGATTACTATAGCTCTGTAGTATAATTTGAAGCCAAGTAATGCGATTCCTCCTGTTTTGTTCTCTTCACTCAGAATAGCATTGGCTACTCTGTGTCTTTTGTTGTTCCATATAAATTTTAGGATTTTTTTCTATTTCTGTGAAGAATGTCATTGGTATTTTGATAGGGATATCACTGAATCTGTAGATTGCTTTGGGTAGTATGGACATTTTTTTTTTCTATTCTTTGATGTCCTCTTCAGTTTCTTTCATCAGTGTTTCATAGTTTTCATTGTAGTGATTTGTCACTTTTTTGGATAAGTTAATTTCTAGGTAATTAATTTTATTTGTAGTTATTGTAAATTGGATTGCTTTAAAAAATTTCCTTTTCTGATTGTTTACTTTGGGCATATAGAAATGCTCCTGGTTTTTGTATGTTGATTTTGTATTCTACAACTTTACTGAATTTGTTTATCAGTTCTAGCAGTTTGTTAGTGGCGTCTTTAGATTTTTCCAAATATAAGATAATATTATCTGCAAACAAGAATAATTTGACTTCTTTCTTTCCATTTTGGATGCCCTTTATATCTTTCTCTTGTCTGCTTGCTCTAACGAGAATGTCCAGTACTATTTTGAATAACAGTGGTGAATGTGGGCATCTTTGCCTTGCTTCAGATCTCAGAGGAAAGACTTTCAGTTTCTCCACATTCGACCTGTGGGTCTGTCAGATATGGCTTTTATTATGTTGAAGTATATTCCATCTATACCCACATTTTTGAAGGTTTTTGCCATAAAGAGATGTTAAATTTTATCAAATGCTTTTTCAGCATTGATTGAAAGAATCATTTGGATTTTGTCCCTCATTCTGTTGATATAATGTATCATATTTATTGATTTGTGTTTGTTAAACCATCCTTGCATCCCAGGAATAAATCCCAGTTGGTCATGATGAATGATTTTTTAAATGTATTGTTGAATTTGCTTTGCTAGCATTTTGTTGAGGTTTCTTGCATCAATGTTTATCAGAAATATTGGCCTGTATTTTTCTCTTTTTGATGTATCTTTGTCTGGTTTTGGTGTAAGGGCAATACAGGCTCATAAAATCAGTGTGGAAGTATTTCATCCTCCTATATGTTTTGAAATAGATTGAGTATGATTGGTGTTAATTCTTTTATAAATGTTTGGTAGAATTCAGCAGTAAAGTCATTGGGTCCCAGGCTTTTCTTTATGGGACACTTTTTTTTTTATGACTCTTATTCTGTTATTCATTGGTGTGTTCAGGTCTTGGATTTTGATCTTGGCAGGTTGTATATGTCTCAGAATTTGTTTATTTCTTCTATATTTTCTAATATATTGGCATATAGTTTTTCATAGTAGCTACTAATGATCCTTTGAATTTCTGGAGTATCAGTTGTACTGTCTCCCTTTTATCTCTGATTTCATTTATTTGTATCTTGTCTCATTTTTTCTTAGTCTGGCTAAGATTTGTCAATTTTGTTTAACTTTTGAAAAAACAACTTTTTGTTTCATTGATCTTTTGTTCTTTTTTATTTCAATTTTATTTATTTCTGTTCTGATCATTATACTTTTTTTCTTCTACTAATTTTGTGTTTAATTAACTCTTGCTTTTCTAGTTCTTTGACGTGATCATTAGGTCATTTATTTGAAGTTTTTCTTCTTTTTTGACATAGGCACTTATAGCTATAAACTTCCCTATTAGTAATGCTTTTGCTGTGTTCCATAGCTTTTAGTATGTTGTGATTCCATTATTAGTTGTTTCAAGAAATTTTACAATGTCTTTCTTAATTTCTTTAGTGACCCATTGTCATTCAGGAGAATATTATTGAATTTCCATATATTTGTATAGTTTCCAAAATTCCTCTTGTTATTGATTTCTAGTTTCATTTTATTGTGGATGGAGAAAATACTTAATATTATTTCATTCTTAAAAAATACTTTAAGGTTCATTTTGTGACCTCATATATGCTGTAGCTCTGAGAATGATCCATGTGCTGAGGAAAACAATGTGTATTCTGAACCTGTTGGATGAAATGTTCTGTAAATTTCTATTAGGCCTATTTGCTCTATAAGAGGCAAATTTTCTTTGTTTTTCATCATCTGATAATATTTTACCCTCAATTACAGAATTATATTTTTCCTGAAAGTAGAATTCTTGTTTGACAGTTTTCTTTTAACACTTCAAAAATGTGTGTCACTTTCTTCTGCCTTCCATTATGAGAGAGACTGCTGTCATTTATATTAAGTTTTTTTGAAAAGATAAAGTGTAATTGCTTTCTTACTTCTTTCAAGATTTTCTTCTTTGTCTTTAGTATTCAGATGTTTGATTATGGTGTGTATTGGCATAGTTTTTTGTGGCTTATGCAGTTATGAGTACACTCATCTAATTTATTTGGGAGGTATATGTCTTTTGCTAAATTTTTGAAAATTTTAGTAACTGTTTATTTAAATAATTTTAGCTTCTTATTCTTTCTCCTCTCCATCTGAGGCTGAAATAATATACAATCTTTTTTTTTTCTTTTTAGTTATACAGATCTCTAAGATTCCATTCATTTTTCAGTCTATTTTCTGTCTGTTGTTAAAATTTAATAATTTCTATTGCTTTATTTTCAAGTTCATGGATTCTTTTCTCTAATTTCTCCCTTCTTCTGTAAGCTCATCCAATAAATTTCTCATTTCAGTTATTGTATTTTGCAGTCCCTGTTCTTGTTTTTGTTTTTCTTTACATCTTCTATATTTTTGATATGGCATTCTTGTTTTTTAAATTTGTTTCAAACATATTTGCAGTTACTTTAGGCATGCTTATAATATCTGTTTTAAAATCTTTGTTAGAAGGATTCCAACATTTGTGTCATCTCAGTGTTTGTGTCTATTGATTGTCTTTTCACATTCAAGTTGAGATTTTCATGTTTCTTGGCATGGTGGGTGATTTTCAATTATATCCTGGACACTTTGAGCATTATGTTATGAATCTCTGGATCTTATTTAAATTTTGTATTTTAGCAGATTTTCGCTGATACCACTCCAGTAGGGCAAATGAGTGCCCCTTATTACTGCCAGGTGGGCATGGAACTCTAGAATCCCCACTCAGCCTCCATTGATATTCAATTTTTGGTGAAGAAACTTTTTTTTTTTTTTTTTTTTTTTTTTTTTTTTTTTTTTTTTGCTGCTTGGTAGACATGGGATTTAGGCTCCTCGCTGTGCCTCCAGTGACATCACCCTGACTGGGAGGTAGAGGGTTGTCTAAAAATTGTTTCCCATATGGCCTCCACTGAGATTGGGGTGGATTGGGGGACCTCTTTACAACTAAATGAGGTTGAAAGTTACCATCATGGGTAGTGAAATTTCTGACTCTCCACTAGGCACCACCTCAGTAGGAAACGGGAGGTGGACCTTCTATTGTTAGATGGGGGTGGAAATTCAGTTTCCCCATGCAATCTCCACTGACAACAAGAGTTGGGCATTGCTAACATCCAGTGGAAATCAAAGTTGCACTTTTCCATTTAGCATTCTGTGACATCACCTTTGTGGTGTGAGGCAGGGTCCCTCTCTTCAGCTAAGAGAGATAGGAAGTCCAAACTTCCCACTTGTTTTTTAATGGTGAAAGTGAGATGGGGCTACATGTTTTTGATACTATTTGACTGGCGTAAGAGGTTATTGTCTCAAAGTTTTCTGTCTTGATTGGCTGCCCCTTTTCCTTGTCCATTGGATAGAGAGAACTGGCTTTTTTTGCAGCTTCTTGTTTTTGTTTTGGTTTCTACTCATTCACATTTCTGGTTTGTCAGTTTCTCCAGCACTCAGTTCTGGATATATGAAGCAAAAGGAAATCCAAGGGACTCTTTGCAATGTTGGCCACAGATTCTTGAGGTCTCTAGCATCTCTGCCTTCTTTGCTCAGCTGTTCATGGTCCTCTCTCTTTGTTTTATATGTAATGTTTAATTAAGCTATACTTAAATAAAGAATGGAGACAAGTGCATCTATTCCATCTTGCTCAAAAGTGGAAGTCAAAACTGTGTGCAGATTTTGCTATGGATAGACAAATAGGCCAGTAGAATAGAACAATAAGTCTAAAAATACATAAAAATTAATTGTAAGTGTACTGTGTATCTAAATATGAGAAGTAAAATGATAAAATGTGTATAAGAAAGTAAAGAAGAATATCTTAATGATTTATGTATAGGACAATATAAAGCATTAGATATAAAAATTAATAAATTGAATCATGTTTCAATTAAGACATCAATAAGAGAGTGAAAAAGAAAGACTGGGTGAGATAAAATATTTACCATAAATACAATTGGCAATAATATATTCGGAATATATAAAAACATCTCTTACAAATTAATAAGGAAAAAATAGACAATTTGAAAGAAAAATGGGCAAAACCTTAAGGCAGTTCAGAAAAGAGGATATCCAGATGGCCAATAGACATATAAAAAGTGTTCAATTTCCTTAGTCATGAGTTAAATGCAAATTAAAACTACAAAGTGTTCTCCAACCATAATGAAATCAAACTAAAAACCAATTACAAAAAGACAAGAGGGGCCAGGCGCGGTGGCTCAAGCCTGTAATCCCAGCACTTTGGGAGGCCGAGATGGGTGGATCGCGAGGTCAGGAGATCGAGACCATCCTGGCTAACACGGCAAAACCCCGTCTCTACTAAAAAATACAAAAAACTAGCTGGGCGAGTTGGCGGACGCTTGTAGTCCCAGCTACTCGGGACGCTGAGGCAGGAGAATGGCGTAAACCCGGAAGGCGGAGCTTGCAGTGAGCTGAGATCCGGCCACTGCACTCCAGCCTGGGCCACAGAGCGAGACTCCGTCTCAAAAAAAAAAAAAAAAAAAAAAAAAAAAAGACAAGAGGAAAATCACCAAATACTTCAAAATTAACAACACATGTAAAATAATACATGGGTCACAGAGGAAATCTGAATGGAAATATTAAAAATACTTAGAACTGAATGAAAATGAAAATATAACATTTTTTGTGGTATGCAATCTGTGTGATGCAGCTAAAGCAGTGCCACAAGAAAACTTTATAACATCAAACGCTTATGCTGGAAAAGAGGAAAGGTCTCAAACCAATAACTACATTTTCCACTTCATGGAACTTAAAAGCAAACAGTAAAATAAACTCAAGGCAGGAAGAAGAAAGGAAATAATAAAGATGAGCACAGAAATTAATAAAATGGAAAATAAAAAACATAAGAGAAAATCAGTGAAGCAAAAAGTTACCTTTTTGAAAAGATCAACAATACTGACAACCTGTAGTAAGACAAAGACAATGAAGAGGAAAGGTACAACTTACCAATATCGGAAATGAAATGGGATATAATTCCAGATACTGTAGCCATTAAGGATAATAAGGGAATATGACAAAGAAGTCTATAACCACAAATTTGACAAATTAGATGGGATGAACCAATTTTTCATAAACCACAAACTACCAAAACTCAATATGACATATATAATCTGAATAGTCCTAAAGAAATTGTCTTCAAAATTTAAAAGGATATGAAAAAAAAAAAAAAAAGAAATCTCTACATTCAAGTGGTCTCACTCGACACTATACCAAATATTTAAAGAATAACTTGAACCAACTTTACATGGGATGTGGAAAACATTGTTTTTGGCCCATTGCAGTTTATGACAGAGCAGAGAAAATAAATCTTAGGCAAATAATTATAAGTATAGTGAATATTAGGAATTATCTGTACACTCCCATGGCACATTGTACTTCTACATAGTCATCCTTCTATACAACAGAGGAATCAAACCTTTTTTTTTGAATGGGGATGGGAGCAGAATTGGGCTAGAGAGGAAGTATAGGGAAGATGTTCTTAAGGAATGATGTTTAAGTGTTATGTTAAAGATAAGTAAGAGTTGGTCAGATAAAGAATGAGGGGAGAATATTCCAATGAGTGAGAACATAATATTCACAGCTGTGGGATATATGTGAGGGCATGTCATGGAGTAAGAATTGAGAGGTCAAATGTGGCGGGAGTGAAAAAAGAGAGGATGTGAGTAGAAATAGATAAAACTTGGAAGCTAAACATGACACTGTAGGTTAAGATTTGGGATGTTATCTAATGAGTAGTTGGAAGCCATTGAAGCAGGGAAGAGATAAAATCAAATGCTCATTTTAAAAGATCATATTGGCTAACACGTGGAGAAGGATTGCAGGGACATATGATCTGATATAAGAAATAGTTGAGGATGCTATTTCATTAGGCCAGACTAGAGGTGATAGTGGATTGGCCTAGATTCCCAACTGAATATATGGAGAGAAGAATATGGAAGAAAGACATTTTCAAGATAGAATAGTAGGACTTACTGATAGGTTGTCTGTGGTGGGTTGCTTTGCATGACAGAGTAGTGGTGCCATCAACGACATCATCCCCAGTATATGTATAATGCCTGGGACAGCACCTGGTACATAGGAGGTGCTCTGGGAATGTGAGCTCCCTTTTCCTTTAGTAATGTAATAAAACAAGCAAAAACCAAATTCCAGCCCTCTTATTCTCTGGACAGCAGTTGCTTCATTGAAGGGAATCTTGGGAGACAATCAACCCCTGAGGTTGAATTTTTACTACCCTTTTTCCTTTCCTTAGGAATGAAAATTGTCTCATAAAGGCTACAACTGAATATAGTGAATCCTTTCTCTGAGAAGGTATAGGCCTTCCTGATGGGGATTATTGTCCTGAAGCAGGTGGCAAGTTGATGATCAGACTTGGATGAAACCTCCAGAAAACTGTGACATTTTCATAACTTGGGTCAAAGGAGGTGGCCCTAGAATCCAGTCCTGACTTCCTCTATGGTCTTCTCAGCTCCAGAGTCCCCATGGCTGGTAAGGGATATTTGGCCAGTGGCTTTACCTATGCCAGGGCAAACCACCACTCTTTTCTTAAGTGATTGTCCTTTCAATGTCTGGACTTTAGGTCACCCAATTATAACATGAAAGTTTGGGAATAGAATACTTCCAAAGTCTGGTGGTATGTGATTCTAGATAAAGAGAAGTAGTCAAGTGGACCATATAAGATAAACAAAGTCACTTAGCTACTAAAAAATTATCTTTGACAGTAAAGAGGGTGGAGGGCAGATGAGTGCAGAAGATTGAGATCTTTCTTAAATGACACTATGCATAAAGCACATGGCACAATCCTGGCAAGTAAATGTAAGTGAACCCTTGCACCCACCAGTAGACTCCCAGGCTTTATCTGAGTGCACCTCAAATATAAGTTTGGGCTCTGACTATAGTGCCCATCCTGATGCTTTACAATTCATTTATCATCTCTGGCTAGTCTGAAAGCTTTTCTCACTTAACTGATGGCTAATGTTCTCATTAAAAGAATACACAAAAAAATGCAATTGTGAAAATCTCAAAAATTTCTTCTAGACAAACAAAAAGAAAAATGTAAGTCTAACTCATCACATAAACAGCATCACTTAATGAGAAGAGGGAGAGACCTTGTGGGTGGGAGCTTGTTAAAACAGATTTGAGTTTGATATAAGAAAGCACATTGCAGCTACCTGTTTTATTCTGTTTGTGCTGCTATGACAAAATACCTGGGACTGGGTGATTTATAAAAAACAGAAATTTATTTTCTCCCATTCTGGAGGCTGAGAGTCCAAGATAAAGACTCCATAATGTTCAATTGTCTGGTGAGGGCTGCTGTCTGCTTCCAAGATGGCATCTTATTGCTGTATTCTCCAGAGAGGAGAAACACTGTGTCCTCACTTGGGGAAGGTGGAAAGGTAAGAGGGACAAATACTGCATGAAGTCTCTTTTATAAGGGTCTTAATCTCATTCATGAGAAAGAAGCCCTCATGGGCTAATTACGTCTCTTTTTTTTTTTGAGAAGAGTCTCACTCTGTTGCCAAGGCTGGAGTGCAGTGGCACGATCTCGGCTCATTGCAACCTCCACCTCCTACGTTCAAGCAACTCTCCTGCCTCAGCCTCCCGAGTAGCTGGGATTACAGGCACATGCCACCACACCTGGCTAATTGCTATATTTTTAGTAGAGACGGGTTTTCACCATGTTGCCCAGGCTGGTCTCTAACTCTTGACGTCAGATGATTCTCCTGCCCCAGCCTCCCAAAGTGCTGGGATTACAGGCATGAGCCACCGTGCCTGGCCAACATTTTACAGGCCCCCATCTCTTAGTGCCATCACATTAACTTTTGAAGAGGACACATATAAATCATAGCACTTCCTCAGTGTGAGAATGGGACCCATCACCACAGGTAACCACAGAAAGAATTTTGGAAGTTACGTTTATATATTTTATGGTACTTTCTTTCTTGCAGGTTATATTTGTTAGACAGCTTTAAGTTGCAAGGAAAATAAATGTCTGGATTAGTTTAGGTCAGTTCTTGTTATGTAGAGGTGCTTTGGGGTATGTGGAGGGTGTGGTAGTGAGGAAGAATTGTGTAACCTCAAAGAGAAGGAGACTAATAACTTAGCATCATTCAAGGTATAATCACAGTCCCAGTGATCCAGGTATCCATCTGATACCCCTAAAGAATATGTTCTTTTCTCCCTACTGTCTTCTCTATGTGCATGTCATGATTATACTTCCAAATTGAGAAGGAGAGTCTGATTGGTTTAGTTCATCACTGGGCTTCACATAGGGTTTGTCACGTATGATTCTGACTTCTTCTTATTCAGTTCTTTGATCAGAGGGATCTTGAGGCCCAAGGATATCTTCGAGAATGTCCACAGTCTCCCTGAAATTTTTAGCAAAGTGTAATCAGTGTACAGTTTCTCAGGAGAAAAGTATTTTATTAGAGGTTAAGAAAACCAATTCTAGAAGTGTTTTAGTTTGGGCATGGATCCGTGATTCAATAACATGTAGTCAGGGGCTGGCTATCAGGGCCCTATATCATATAATATAAAATTATTATGCTATATGAAAAAACCTTTTTAGAGCTTCCTGTTCAAAAGGAATCATTGTAAGAGGCAGGCATATAGAGCTTAATGTATTGTACATCTGCTCAGCAGGTTCTGTCTAATTTCCAAATTCTGAAATTATAAAACAGCATCATCATCATTATCATCTCTATTTATTGAGTATTTACTATGGACTAGATACACTGATATCCTCTGAGACAGGCACTATCAGAATTTTCATTACACATATGAAGACATTGAGGCTTAGAGAAGTTAAATAACCTACTCAAGGTTACATAGCTAGGAATTGGTACAGCTAAGATTTGAATCTATGCAGTTTCTAACTTCATAGCTATATCTCTTAACTACTAAATCTTAAAAAATATTTATAACTCATTTTTCTAAGCATTTATCTGCATAAAAGCCCCAATCAAAATAACAGAAATTGAATAAAAGCATAACCAAGAATGTGAGATGCAAAATATTACAACTTCTTACTCTTAGGGTAGTTGCTAGATTGAAGATACTTTCATTTGGTTCATTATCAGGGAAAACATAGCATCACACCAAAGATATTAAAATATGTATACTATTTGTCCAGCAAATCTGTTTATAGAAATATTTTTAGGGAAATATTAAGTATGCCCACAAAGACTTGGCTATGATGGCCCTTACAGCATTGTTTTTAAAATTACTATTTCAAAATTTTAATACATTAAAATTTCCTTCTTTGGTATATAGTTCTATAGGTCTTGTAACCACCTGCATAATCAGTATGTAGAAGTTCCATGACTTCAAAAGTTATTTTGTGTTGATACTTTGTATTCAAGCCTTCCACCTACCTCCAACTTCTGTGAACCACTCCTATAGTCTTGCATTTTCTAGAATGTTTTATAAATAAAATTGTGCATTATGTAGTCTTCTGTGCATGGTTTCTTTTTCTTAGCATAATGCATTTAAGATTCATGCACATTTTTGCATGTTTTATTGCTAAGTAGTATTGCAATGTATGAATGTACCAGTTTGTTTATCCATCATCAGTTGAAGTGCTTTTGGATTGCATCAAGTTTTGGTGATTATTAATAAGGCTGTTGTAAATATTAACTATATATGTATTTGTCTTAAGTTTTCATTTCTCTTGGGTAAATGCGCACGAGTGGAATTACTGGATCATGTATTGAGAGTATGTTTACTTTTATTTATTATTTTTTCCAACTTATTTCAGATTAAGGGTCTACATATGCAGATTGGTTAACTAGGTATATTGCACAGTGCTGAGGTTTAGGGTGCGAATGATTCCATCACTCAGACAATGAGCATACTGTCCAACAGTTTTTCAACTCTTGCCCCTTTTTTTTCCTCCCCTCTCTACTAGTCCCCATTGTCTATTGTTGTCATCTTTACATCCATGAGTACTTGATGTTTAACTTCCACTTACAAATATGAACATATGGTATTTGGTTTTCTGTTCCTGCATTAATTCACTTAGGATAGTGGCCTCCAGCTGCATCCATGTTTTTGCAAAGAACATGATTTCATTCATTCATTTTTTTTTTTTGGCTCTGTAGCATTCCATACTCTATATGTACCACATTTTAAAAATCCAGTCCACTGTTGATAGACACCTAGGTTGATTCCTTGACTTTGCTATTGAGAGCAGTGCTGTGATGAACATGCAAGTGCATGTGTATTTTTGGTAGAATGATTTGTTTTCTTTTGGATATACAACCAGTAATGGGATTGCTGAGTTGAATGGTAGTTTTCTTTTAAGTTCTTTAAGAAATCTCCGGGGGGCGGAGCAAGAAATCTCCAAACTGCTTTCCATTAGTGGCTGAACTAATTTATATTCCCACCAATAGTATAAGCATTCCCTTTTTGCCACGTCCCTACCAACATCTGTTGTTTTTTGACTTTTTAATAATAGACATTCTGACAGGTGAGAGATGGTGTCTCATTGTGGTTTTGATTGACATTTCTCTGATGATGAGTGATAATGAACTTTTTTTTTCATGTTTCTTGGCCACTTGTATGTCTTCTTTTGAGAAGTGTCTGTTCATGTTTTTGCCTATTTTTAAGTGGGGTTACTTGTTTTTTGCTTATTCAATTGTTTAACATACATATATATTCTGGATATTAGACTCCTTTTGGATATACAGTTTATGAATATTTTCTGCCATTCAGTAGGTTGTCTGTTTACTCTATTGATAGTTTCTTTTGCTGTACAGAAGTTCTTTAGGTTAATTATGCCCTACTTGCCAATTTTTATTTTTGTTGCAATTGCTTTTGAGGACTTAGTCATAATTTATTTTCTAAGGGCAGTGTCCAGAATAGTTGATATAGTTTGGATATTTTTTGCTACCCAAATCTCATATTGAATGGAAATCCACAATGCTGAATGTGGGGCCTGGTGGGAAGTGTTTGGATCTTGGAAGTGGATCCCTCCTAGCTTGGTACTGTCCTAATGATAGTGAGTGAGTTCTCGGGAGATCTGACTGTTTAAGCATGTGGTGTCCAAGCTGCACAATCTCCACTGTCTGTCTTGCTCCTACTCTTGGCATGTGATGTGCCTGCTCCCCCTTAGCCTTCTGCCATAATTGTAAGCTCCCTGAGGCCTCACCAGAAGCAGATGCCAGCATCATGCTTTCTACACAGCCTTCAGAACCGTGAGCCAATTCAACCTCTTTTCTTTATAAATTATCAATTCTCAGGTATTTCTTCCTAGCATTGCAAGAATTGACTACAATAATGTTTCTTAGATTGTCTTCTAGGATTCTTATAGTTTAAGGTCTACAATTTAAACATTTAATTCATCTTGAGCTAGCTTTTTTATGGTGAAATGTAGGAATACAGTTTTATCCTTCTGCATATGGCTAATTAGCTGTCCCAGCATAATTTATTGAATAGGGAATTATTTCCCTACTGCTTATTTTTATTTACTTTGTTGAATATTAGGTGGATGTAGGTGGGTGGCTTTATTTCTGGATTCTGTGTTCTGTTCCATTGGTTCATGTGTCTGTTTTTGTACCAGTACCATGCTGTTTTAGTTATTATAGCTTTACACTATAGTTTGAAGTCAAGTAAAGTCATACCTCCAGCTTTCTTCTTTTTGCTTAGGATTGCTTTGGCTATTTGGGCTCCTTTTTGGCTTCACAGAAATTTTAGAATAGTTTTTCCAGTTCTGTGAAAAATGACACAGATAGTTTGATAGAAATAGTATTGAATATGTAGACTGCTTTGGGCACAATGACCATTTTAACTATATTGATTCTTCAAATCCATGAACATGGAAAGTTTTTCCATTTGTTTGTGCCATCTATGATTTCTTTTTTTTTTTTTTTTTTTTTTTTTTTTTTTTTTTTTTTTTGAGACGGAGTCTCTCGCTCTGTCGCCCAGGTTGGAGTGCAGTGGCTGGATCTCAGCTCACTGCAAGCTCCGCCTCCTGGGTTTACGCCATTCTCCTGCCTTAGCCTCCGGAGTAGCTGGGACTACAGGCGCCTGCCACCTCACCCAGCTAATTTTTTGTATTTTTTAGTAGAGACGGGGTTTCACCATGTTAGCCAGGATGGTCTTGATCTCCTGACCTTGTGATCCACCTGTCTCGGCCTCCCAAAGTGCTGGGATTACAGGCTTGAGCCACAGCGCCCAGCCCTATAATTTCTTTTACTAATGTTTTGTAGTTCTCCATTTAGAGATCTTTCACATCTTTTCTTGGATGTGTTTCAGGTATTTTATTTTATGTTTCTGTGTCTATTGTAAATGGGATTGCATTCCTGATTTGGCTCTCAGCTTAAATATTATTGGTGTATGGAAATGCCAATGATTTTGTAAATGTATTTTGTATCCTGAAAATTGATTGAAGTTGTTTATCAGGTCCCAGAGTTTTTTCAGGGAGTCTTTAGGGTTTTCAAAGTATAAAATCATATCATCCATGAAGAGAGATAGTTTGTCATCTTCCTTTCCTATTTGGATGCCTTTATTTCTTTCTCTTGCTTGATTGCTCTGGTGAGCACTTCCAGTACTATGTTGAATAGAAGTGATGAGAGTGGGTACCCTTGTATTTTTCCACTTCTCAAGAGGAATGCTTCCAATTTTTGCCTATTCAATAAGATGTCAACTCTGGGTGTGTAATAGATGGTTCTTTTTATTTTGTGGTATGTTTTTCAATGCCTAGTTTTTTGAGGATTTTTATCATGAATGGATGTCAGATTTTATTGAAAGCTTTTTCTGTATCTATTGAAATGATTATATGGATTTTGTTTCTAATTTTATGTGGTGACTCAGATTTATTGATTTACACATGTCAAACCTTGCATTCAAAGAATGAAGCCTAGTTCATCATTATGAGTTAACTTTTTAATGTGCTGTTGAATTTGGCTTGCTAGTATTTTGTTGAGGATATTTGTGTCTATGTTCATAAGGAACGTTGACTTGTAGTTTTCTAGGCCTGTGTCTTTGCCAGGTTTTGGTATCAGGATGATTCTGGCTTTGTAGAATAAATTAGAAAGAAGTATGTCCTCCTTCACATCTTTAAATAGTTTCTCTACAGCAGGTACCAGTTCTTCTTTGTATGTCTGGTAGTATTTGGCTGTGAGTTCATCTGGTTCAGGATTTTTTTGGTTGATAGGTTTACAAAAATAATTAATTCAGTTTCAGCACTTGACACTTTTCTGTTCATAATTTTAAATTTTTTTCTGATTCAGTCTTTGAAGATAGTGTGTTTACAGTAATTTATTCATTTCCTCTAGATTTTCTAGTTTGTGTGCATGGAGGTTTTCATAATATTCTCTGAGAATCTTTTGTATTTCTGTAGGATTGGTTGGAATGCCACCTTTTTTGTTTCTGATTGTGCTTATTTGGATCTTCCCTTTCTCTTTGTTAATCTAATTAGTGTTCTATCAATCTTGTTTATTCTTTTAACGAATCAACTTTTGGTTTTGTTGATTCTTTGCAAGTTTTCTTTGGCCTCTATTTCATTTAGTTTCATGCTGATTTTAGTTATTTTTCTTCTGTTAGCTTTGGGATTAGTTCGTTATTGTTTTTCTACTTCCTGTAGGTGTGATGTTAGATCATTAATTTGACCTCTTTCTAAGTTTTTGAGAGAGGCATATAATGCTATAAACTTTCCTCTTAACAATGATTTTGCTGCATCTCAGAAATTTCGATATGTTGTGCCTGTTTTTATTTATTTCAAAGAAGTTTTTGATTTCTGCCTTGATTTCATTGTTTACCCAAAACTCACTCAGGAAAGAGTTGTTTGTTTCCATGTAATTGTGTGATTTTGAGGGACCTTTTTGGTATTGATTTCTATTTTTCTTCCAGTGTAGTCTGAGAGAATGGTTGGTATGATTTCAATTTTTAAAAACAATTTATTGAGACTTCCTTTATGTCTGAATATATGGTCAATCTTGGAGTATGTCCCATGCACTAATCAAAAAATGTGTGTTCTGCAGTTGATGAGTGGAGTATTCTGCAGACATCTATTAGGTCTAATTGGTCAAGTGTTGAGTTTAAGTTCAGAATTTAGTTTTCTGCCTTGATGCTCTTTCCAATGCTATCAGGGTGGCACTGAAGTTCCCTACAATTATTGGATGGCTGCCTAATTCTTTTTGTAGATCTAAAAGTACTTGTTTTTATGAATCTTGGTGCTCCAATGTTAGGTGCATGTATATTTAGAATAGTTGAGTCTTCTTGTTGAATTAAACCCTTTATCATCATGTGATACACTTCTTTGACTTTTTTTTTTTTTTTTTTTTTTTTACTATTATTGGGTTAAAGTCTGTTTTATCTGATATAAGAATAGTAATCCTTGCTTTATTATTATTTTTTTCCATTTGCATGATAGATCTTTCTCACACCCTTTACTTTGAACCTATCAGTGTTGTCCCGTGTGAGAGCAGTCTTGTGAAGACAGCAGATGTATGGGCCTTTTTAAAAAATCCAATTTGCCCCTCTGTGTCTTTTAAGTTGGGTGTTTAGAACATTCACATTCAAGGTTAATATTGGTATCTGAGCTTTCTTATCTTATTGTGAAGTTGCTAGTTGTCTGCTTTGCAGATTTTTTGTGTTTTTGCTTTATAGGATCTGTGGGCTATGTACTTAAGTGTGCTTTTTGTGGTAGCAGGTATAGTTCTTTTGTCATAGTTCTTTTGTTTCCATGTTTAGAGCTTCCTTAAGGGGAGCTCTAAAACCAAAACCAAAAAGTTAAGGTAGCTCTAAACATCTTGAGCATCTCTTGTAAGGCTGGTCTAGTGGTAATGAATTCCCTTAGCACTTGCTTATCTAAAAAACATTTTATTTTTCCTTAGCTTATGAGGCTTAGTTTGGCAGAATATAACAGTCTTGGTGGAATTTCTTTTCTTGCAGAATGCTAAAAATAAGCTCTCAATCTCTCTTGGCTTGTAAGGCTTCCTGCTGAGTGATCCACTGTTCACCTGATAGGGTATTCTTTGTAAGTGATTTGTTTTGTTCTCATTGCCTTTAAGACTTTTTCTTTAGCATTAACCCTGGACAATCTGGTGACTATATGCTTTGGGGATTGCTTTGTATAGTATCTTGCAGATGTTCTCTGTAACTTTTGTATTTAAATGTTTATGCCTTCAGTAAGATTAGGGAAGTTTTCTTGAATTATTTTTTCAAATATATTTTCCAGGTTGTTTGCTTTTTCTCCTTTTCTCTCAGGAATGTCAATAATTTGTAGGTTTGGTTACTTTACATAATCCCATAGTTCTCAAAGACTTTGCTCTTTTTAAAAAAATTCTTTTTTCTTTATTTTTGTCAAATTGAGATAGTTCGAAAGACTAGTCTTAAAGCTTGGAAATTCTTTCTTCTGCTTGGTCCAGTCTCTTCATAAAGCTTTCAATTGTATTTTTAAAGTTCCTGACCTTAATTTTTCAATTTCAGAAGGTTTAGTTCATTTTTTTTAAAGATCTTTATCTCTTCCTTCATTTCCTGGATTACTTTAGAAGTTTCTTTGTGTTGATTTTCAACTTTATCTTGGATCTCGATGAGTTTCCTCACAATTTGTACTTTGAATGATTTATCTGTCATTTCTGAGTTTTTATTTTGGTTATGGACCATTGCTGGAGAGCTAATACAATCCTATGGTGGTGTCACTACATTCAGATTTTTCATGGTGCCAGAATTCTTGTGCTGGTGACTTCTCATCTTCAGGCACTGGCACTTCTAATCTAATATTTCTAATCATTTTTGTAGGTGTAGGATTTTTTCTTTTGCTTCCCTATAATGTTATTTATGTTGTTATTATCATTATTTATGTTATTTTCCCTTTTTTCTTTTCCTGAGGTGGGTGTGACTGTAGAGAATGATGTTTAGGGTCTTTCAGTTTTGCTTCTATAGCCTTACACACTTCTTTTAGTAGGTTTTATATTGGGCTGTGAACTTTGTCCTGCAAACCTGTAGATGGCACTCACAGGTAAGAGCCAGCTGTAGCCATTGTGGCCGGGTACATACTTGCTCCTTGTTTACTGACAGAAGCTTTCTTTTGCCTCAGGCAATGGGCTGATTCATAGGATGCACAGTGGTCTGATTTCCCTGCTCAGCCCCAAGGGGTCAAGGCCCATGAAGGGTGGGGCCAGACAAGGCAGATCTGCCTGCAGGTCCCCAGATGGTAGGCACAGGTACTGGTGCCAAGGAAGAATCCAGTGGGTGGCCACCAGGTGTCCAGATGGATGCCTAGGCATGTAGCCGGGAAACTTTCTCAGTTCCAAGTTTTCTGCACAGGGATGAGGGAGTGGCCTAAACTCCTAATCCAAGAGAATGAGTGTCCCAATGCCTGGAGATTTTCCTGGGTGTGGAGCAGATATGACCCCTCTACATGAAGGTCTCCACACAAGAGAGGTAGGGTGACTCAGGCTGCTGCACCAGGTAAGCAGGTGGTCTGAATACCTGGAGGAGTGGGAAGGCTCAGCCTGATGAGAGCGACAAGTAGATGCTCCAAATGCCTGGTGATCTGCCTGGGCATGAAAGAGAGGGTCTCCCTGCACCCAGGATCTCTGCATAGGAAGAGTAGTGTGGGTCAGGCTGCTGATCCATGTGGGCGATGCTCCAAATGCTGGAAATCTATGTGGATGTGGAACAGAGAGGGCCCCTTTGCACCAAGATCTCTGAGCAGGAGGGGTGGGGTGACTCAATCTGCTGGACCAAGCAAGTGGGTGCTCCAAATGCCTGGAGATCTTCCTGAGCCTGTAGCAGAAAGGGTTTCTTTGCACCAAGGTCTCTGCCCAGAATGGTTGGGATTCTACTTCTGGATATATATCAAAAGGAAATGAAATCAGTTGATGAGGAGATACCTGCATACCTAAGTTCCTTGCAGCATTGTTGACAGTAGTCAAGATATGTAAACAACCTGTCTGTTGATAAATGAATACATTAAAAAAATATAGAATATAGATAGAAAAATTTGGCATATTTACACAATGGAATATTGTTTAACTAAAAAAAGAAACAAAATTCTGCCATTTGGGACAACATGGATGAACCTGGAGAACATTATGCTAAATGAAATAAGCCAGATATAGAAATGTAAATACTGTATGATTTTGTTTATATGTAGAATCTGAATTTGGGTGAGATGGCCAACTAGACACAGCTAGGTGGAATAGCTGCCACTGAAGGATCAGGACAACTGGCACACTCCTAACAGACTGTCAAAGGGAATTCACTGAAAGCGGATGGAGGGAAGACACAGAAGCTGGGCTGAAGGGAGAGGAAGTGTTCTGGTGGGAAGCTGGCTGGAACGTGGCTCACAGGCTTTGATGTCCACCAAAGCTTTGACTGAAATGGCAGTATGATGGAGAAGGAGGGGTGGAGTGCACTCCTGCGAGCATCAGTGACAGGGCAGGGTGCATGTGCATGTGCATCCTAGAAGGACAGAAAACTTACACTGGGACTCAGTTCTGACCCCCAATGACTCTGGGGGAATGCATGAGTTGAACTGGCAAGAAGTAACCCACTCTTACCACAGGCCTTGGGAATCTTGGCAGGAGGAGACTCCCCCTTCAACTTGACCACCATAGACACCTTTGAGTTGACAGAGAGAGCTGCTTAGGGAAGTGGTAGGGACAGCACGCCAGCCGATGTGGAGATCAGAAGGTTTGGTGTGGGAGCCTCTGTAGCAAAGCATGTCCAGGGATGCCCATTCCCCTAGGCTTGACTTGCTCTCATAGAAGACTTTATCTCTAAGGGAACTGTCAGACCAGAACTCTGCAGGGCAGTCTTGCCCATCAAATGGGGCTAGTGTGACCTGACCACTTCTTGATGTGCTGGCTTCTCTGGGGGCCCCAGCCTGACCGTACCTGCTTACAGTATAGCTTCTGAAGCCCTGGAAGCCTGTATCGTAGCTCCTGCACTGGTGGACCATGCCTGATCGGTGGACAGCCCCAGCAGGGCAACCCCCGTGGCCACATATCATCCTGCCCACTCCTTCCACCCACTGTGCTTCCCCAAGGCCCACAGCCATTCTCCACATTGCTTTGCTGGCATATGTGTGCACGAGTGGATCTTGCCTTTCCTGTCCTGCCAGCATGCACATGCACCTTGCCCTGTCACAGATGCTGGCAGGAGTGCACTTCACCCCTACTTTTCCATCATATTGCCATTTCAGTCGGAGCCTTCGTGGGCACCACGGCCTGTCTGCCACATTCCAGTCAGCTTCCCACCAGAATGTCAACACTGCCACCAGATTGAAACTAGGCACAGAGAACAGCTGGCCTTCCTACCACCCTGAGCGGGCACCACCGCCTGCACTAATGTGCACATTGAGCACACACAGATCAACACCCAGCATTGCCCAGTTCCCTTGCTGACACCACCACTAGTGCAAACACACACATAGTCACCAGTAGGAGGCCCCTGCACCACTGCCTCCACCACTGTAGTAAATGCCCACATGGAGGCAGGCACCCTGGCACCTGCTAGTACCCTGCTGCAGCCAATAAGCATGCACCCACTGCACTGCCACTGCCACTGCTGGCACATATGAATGAGGAAGGATTCCACTGCCACCACCCTACAAAATGCTTTGGCTGGCACGGAGTGTAATGACCAGTGGTCCAGAAGCACCTTGGCTTCCCCAGCACAGTGAGTTCCTAACATCAAGGAGCCAGAGAACAAAGTTGGGGCCTGAATCAAGTCCCCTAGAGTTACAGCACAGAGTCCAGGAGCTAGGAAATGAATCTTAGCCCCCTAAAATCTTCCACAAATGAAGCCAGTTGATTGAACCCAACTTATACTACAATCAAATCCTCAAGGTCATCAAGTAGAATAAAAGAAAAAAATCTGATTCAAAGGATAGCAACTTCAAAGGTTGAAAGAGCATTAGCCCACAAAGATGAGAAAGAACCAGCAGAAGAACTCCAACAACTCAAAAACCCAGAGTTTCTTTCCTCCAAATGCCTGCACTGGCTCACCAGCAAGTGTTCTGAACCAAGCTGAGATGACTGAAATGACAGAAATAGAATTCAGAATATGGATAGAAGAAAATATGATTGAGATGCAGGAATATGTTGAAACCCAATCCAAGGATTCTGAGAATCATAATTAAACAATACAGGAGCAGACAGACAAAATCGTGAGTATAGAAAAAACACAACCTACCTGATAGAGCTGAAAAACACACTATGAGAATTTCATAATGCAATTACAAGTATTAATTGCAGAATAGATCAAGCTGAAGAAGGAATCTCAGAGTTTGATGACTGGTTTTCTGAAATATGACAGTCAGACAAGAGTAGAGAAAAAAATGAAAAGGAAATAACAAAACCTCCAAGAAATAGGGGATGATATAAAGAGATTAAATCTATAACTCATTGGTGTCTCTGAAAGAAATGGGGAGAATGGAAGCAATTTGGAAAAAAACATATTTCAGAATACCATCCAGGGGAGATTCCTCAATATAGCTACAGAAGCCAACATTCAAATTCAAGAAATACAGAGAACTTCTCCAGTAAGATAACTCAAAAGAAGATCATTCGTAATATCATTCACACATAATCTTCAGATTCTCCAAGGTCGAAATTAAAGAAAAAATGTTAAAGGCAGCTAGACAGAAAGGTAAGGTGACTTACAAAGTGGAGTCCATCAGACTAAAAGCAGAACTCTGTAAGAGCAGAAACCCTATAAGCCAGAAGATATTGGTGGGAGGTGGGGGGCAGGGCAGGCAATATTCAACATTCTTAAAGAAAAGAAATTTTAACCAAGAATTTCACACGTGGCCAAACTAAGTTTCATAAATGAAGGAGAAATATGATCCTTTTCAGACCAGCAAATGCCCAGGGAATTTGTTTTCACCAGATCTGCCTTACAAGTGCTTCTAAAGGAAGCACTAACTATGGAAAGGAAAGAACAGTAACATCCATTACAAAAACATACTTAAGTACACAGACCAGCGACAATACAAAGCAACCACACAAACAAGTCTGCATACTAGCCAGCTAAGATTATGATGATATAATCAAATTCACGCATATCAATACTAACCTTGAATGTAAATGGGCTAAATGTTCCAACTAAAAGGCAGAGTGGCAAGCTGGATAAAGAATAAAGACTTAATGGTATAGTGTCTTCAAGAGACCCATCTCACACACAATGACACCCATAGGCTTAAAATAAAGGGATGGAGAAAAATCTACCAAGCAAAAGGAAATCAGACAAAAAAAGCAAGGGTTGCACTCCTGATTTCAAACAAAGCAGAATTTAAACCAACAAAGATCAAAAAAGACAAAGGAGGGCATTACATAATGGTAAAGGGTTCAATTCAACAGGAAGACCTAACTATTCCAAATATATATGAGCCCAACACAGGTGCACCCAGATTCATAAAGCAAGTTCTTAGAGACGTACAAAGAGATTTAGGTTCTTACACAGTAATATTGGGAGACCTCAAAACTCCACTGACAGTGTTAGACAGATTATCAAGGCAGAAAATTAGCAAAGATATTCAGGACCTGAGCTCAACATTGGACTAGATATATCTGATAGACTTCTACAGAACTCTCTATCCACAAGCAACACAATATACACTCTTCTCTTAGCCACATGGCAAATACTCTAAAATCAGCCACACGGCAAATACTCTAAAATCAGCCACACAACTAGACATAAAACAATTCTCACCAAATGCATGAGAACTGAAATTATACCAAACATACTCTCAGATCACAGCACAACAAAAATTAAAATCAAAACTAAAAAAAAAAAAAAAAAAAAAAAAAAACACTCAAAGTCATGCAATTACATGGAAATCAAATAACCTGCTTCTGAAAGACTTTTGGGTAAATAATGATTTTTTTTTTCATTTTTTTATTATACTTTAAGTTCTAGGGTACATGTGCATAATGTGCAGGTTTGTTACATATGTATATTTGTGCCATGTTGGTGTGCTGCACCCATCAACTCGTCAGCACCCATCAATTCATCATTTATATCATGTATAACTCCCCCAATGCAATCCCTCCCTCCTCCCCCCTCCCCATGATAGGCCCCAGTGTGTGATGTTCCCCTTCCCGAGTCCAAGTGATCTCATTGTTCAGTTCCCACCTATGAGTGAGAACGTGCGGTGTTTGGTTTTCTCTTCTTGTGATAGTTTGCTAAGAATGATGGTTTCTAGCTGCATCCATGTCCCTACAAAGGACGCAAACTCATCCTTTTTTATGGCTGCATAGTATTCCATGGTGTATATGTGCCACATTTTCTTAATCCAGTCTGTCACAGATGGACATTTGGGTTGATTCCAAGTCTTTGCTATTGTGAATAGTGCCGCAATAAACTACGTGTGCATGTGTCTTTGTAGTAGAATAATTTATAATCCTTTGGGTATATACCCAGTAGTGGGATGGCTGGGTCATATGGTACATCTAGTTCTAGATCCTTGAGGAATTGCCATACTGTTTTCCATAATGGTTGAACTAGTTTACAATCCCACCAACAGTGTAAAAGTGTTCCTATTTCTCCACATCCTCTCCAACAACTGTTGTTTCCTGATTTTTTAATGATTGCCATTCTAACTGGTGTGAGATGGTATCTCATTGTGGTTTTGATTTGCATTTCTCTGATGGCGAGTGATGATGAGCATTTTTTCATGTGTCTGTTGGCTGTATGAATGTCTTCTTTTGAGAAATGTCTGTTCATATCCTTTGCCCACTTTTGGATGGGGTTGTTTGTTTTTTTCTTGTATATTTGTTTGAGTTCTTTGTAGATTCTGGATATTAGCCCTTTGTCAGATGAGTAGATTGCAAAACTTTTCTCCCATTCTGTAGGTGGCCTGTTCACTCTGATGGTAGTTTCTTTTGCTGTGCAGAAGCTCTTTAGTTTAATGAGATCCCATTTGTCAATTTTGGCTTTTGCTGCCGTTGCTTTTGGCGTTTTAGACATGAAGTCCTTGCCCATGCCTATGTTCTGAATGGTACTACCTAGATTTTCTTCTAGGGTTTTTATGGTATTAGTTCTAACATTTAAGTCTCTAATCCATCTTGAATTAATCTTCGTATACGGAGTAAGGAAAGGATCCAGTTTCAGCTTTCTACTTATGGCTAGCCAATTTTCCCAGCACCATTTATTAAATAGGGAATCCTTTCCCCATTTCTTGTTTCTCTCAGGTTTGTCAAAGATCAGATGGCTGTAGGTAAATAATGATATTAAGGCAGAAATCAAGAAGTTATTTGAAACTAATGAGAGCAAAGATACATCATACCAGAATCTCTGGGACACAACTAAGGCAATGTTAAGAAGGAAATTTATAGCCCTAAATGCCTACATAAATAAGTTAGAAAGATCACATATTAACAATCTAACATCATAACCAAAAGAACTAGAGAACTAAGAGCAAACCAACCCCAAAGATAGCAGAAACAACAACAACAACAACAACAACAACAACAACAACAACAAAGTCAGAGCTGAACGGAAAGAGATTGAGACACAAAAAAACTTTTGAAAGGGCAACAAGTCTAGGTGTTTGTTTTTTGGAAAAATTAATAAAATAGATCCCTAGATAGACTAATAAAGAGGAAAAGAGAGACAATCCAAAGA
Source organism: Rhinopithecus roxellana (assembly GCF_007565055.1). Lineage (NCBI taxonomy): Eukaryota > Metazoa > Chordata > Mammalia > Primates > Cercopithecidae > Rhinopithecus > Rhinopithecus roxellana. The sequence goes on along the minus strand of NC_044555.1, from coordinate 50,563,629 downwards.
AACACAGTTAGAAATCACAAAGCATATAGGACCACTGACCCACAGAAATACAAATAACCATTTGGGAATATTATGAACAGCTCTATGCACAAACTAGAAAACCTAGAAGAAATGAATAAATTCCTGGACACATACACACTCTCAAGACTGAACCAGGAAGAAATTGAATCCCTGAAATAATAAAAGTCTCCAAAAATGAATTAGTAATCAATAGCCTACCAACCAAAGGAAGTCCAGGACCAGAAAGATTCACAGCCAAATTCTACAAGATGTACAAAGAAGAGCTGGTACCATTTAGGCTGAAATAATTGCAAAAAATGGAGAGTGACTCCTCCCCAACTCATTCTATGAGACCAGCATCATCCTGATACCAAAACCTGGAAGAGACACAACAAAAAAAGAAAACTTTAATCCAATATCCTTGATAAACATTGATTTGTAAATCTCCAGCAAAATACTTACAAAAAAAATCCAGCAGCATATCAAAAAACTTATCCACCATGATCAAGTGGATCTACAAGTTATCCACAATGATCAAGTGGATCATGTTGGATCACCCTGGGATGAAGGGTTGGTTCAACCTATGCAAATCAATAAATGTGATTCACTGCGTAAACAGAAGTAAAGACAAAACAACAACAACAATAACAACAGCACAAAATTATCTCCACAGATGAAGAAAAAGCTTTTGATAAAATTCAACATCCTTTCATGTTAAAAACTCTCAACGAACTAGGTATTGATGGAACACACCTCAAAATAATAAGAGCTATCTATGACAAAACCCACAATCAACATCATACTGAATGAGCAAAAGCTGGAAGTGTTGCCTCTGAAAACCGGCACAAGAAAAGGATGCCCTTTCTTGCCACTCCTAATCAACATAGTATTTCTTGGTAGGTATTGGAAGTCCTGGCCAGATCACTTAAGCAAGAGAAAGACAAAAAGGGAATCCAAATAGGAAGGGAGGAGTCAAACTATCCCTGTTTGCAGACAACATGATTATATACGTAGAAAACCCCAGTCTTAGCTCCAAACTTCCTTCACCTGATAAACAACTTCAGAAAAGTCTCAGGATACAAAATCAGTGTCCCCAAATTACTAGCGTTCCTATACACCAACAAACAAGTCAAAAGCCAAATTAGGAACACAATCACATTCACAATTGCCTCAAAATAGTATAACACCTAGGAGTACAGTACAGCTAACCAAGGAGGTGAAAGCTCTCTACAAAGAGAACTACAAAGCACTGTTTAAAGAAATCAGAGATGACACAAACAAATGGAAAAAACATTTTATGCCCACATATAGGAATAATCAATATCATTAAAATGACCATACTGCCTGAAGCAATTTACAAATTCAATTCTATTTCTATCAAATTACCAATAATATTCTTCACAGAACTAGAAAAACTATTTAAAATTCATATGGAACCAAAAAAGAGTCAAAATAGCCAAGGCAATCCTAAGCAAAAACAAAACAAAACAAAAAACACAAAACAAAACCCAAACTAAAACAAAGCAAAAACAAAGCTGGAGGCGTCACATTACATGACGTCAAACTATACTACAGGGATTGACTTCAAACTATAATACAGATCCCTGGAACAATAACCAAAACAGCATGGTATTGGTACAAAAACAGACACATAGAATAGTGGAACAAAACAGAGAGCCCAGAAATAAGGCTACACACCTACAATCTATCTGATTTTCAACAAATCTGACAAAAACAAGCAATGAGGAAAGCCCTCTCTATTCAATAAATGGTACTGGGATAACTGGCTAGCCATATGCAAAACATTGAAACTGAACTCCTTCCTTACACCATGTACAAAAATCAACCCAAGATAAAGACCCTGGAAGACAACATAGGCAATATCATTACGGACATAGGAATGGGCATAGATTTCATGACAAAGACACCAAAAGCAATCACAATAAAAGCAAAAATTGACAAATGGGATCTAATTAAATGTAAGAGCTTCTGCACAGCAAAAGAAACAATTAACAGAGTAAACAGACAACCTACAGAATGGGAGAAAATTTTTACAAACTATGCATCTGACAAAGGTTTAATATCCAGCATCTCTAAGGAACTTAAATAAATTTACAAGAAAAAGCAAATGACCACATTAAAAAGTGGGCAAAGGACATGAACAGTTTTCAAAAGAAGACATACATGCAGGCAACAAGCATTTTAAGAAAAAGCTCAACATCGTTGATCATTAGAGAAATGCAAATCAAAATCAAAATAAGATATTATCTCACACCACTCAGAATGGCTATTACTAAAAAGTCAAAAAATAATGGGTGCTAGTGAGGTTGCGGAGAAAACAGAATGCCTGTGCACTGTTGGTGGGAGTGTAAACTAGTTCAACCATTGTGGAAAGCAGTGCAGTGATTTCTCAAATATCTAAAAATAGAACTACCATTTGACCCATCAATCTCATTACTGGGTATATACTCAAAGTAATATAAATCATTTCATCATAAAGACACATGCTATATATATGTTTATTGCAGCACTATTCACAATAGCAAAGACATGAAATCAACTTGAATGCCCATCAACGGTAGACAGGATAAAGGAAATGTGGTACATATACAACATGGAATACTATGCACCCATAAAAAGAATGAGATCATGTCTTTTGCAGGGACATGAATGGAACTGGAGGCTATTATTATTAGCAGGCTAACAAAAGAACAGGCAAAGACTGCATGATCTCACTTATAAGTGGGAGCTAAATGATGAGAACATATGGACACATAGAGGGGAGCAACACACACTGGGGCCTACCAGAGGGTGAATGGTGAGAGGAGGGAGAGGATCAGGAAAAATAACTAATGGGGGTACCAGGTTTAATACCTGAGTGATGAAATAGTTTGTGTAGCAAACTCCCATGACTTAAGTTTACCTATATAACAAACTCACACATGTACTGCGACCTTAAAATAAAAGTTATAAAAAAGAAATAAATGGGAGCATTGCATACATGTAAGAAAGGTTAATAAAAATAGATAATTATTGACTCATAAAAGCATCTAAAAAGTTGAATGCATAGAAACAGAGTAGAAGGCTGTTTCATAGGGATTGAGGGAAGAAGAAATTGAGGAGATGTTGGTCAAAGGGCATGAATTTGCAATTATAAGATGAAAAACTTCCGGATACCTAATTCACAGCATGGCTACTTTAGTTAGTAATAACATATCGCATACTTGAAATTTGGTAAGAGAGTCTATCTTAAGTATTCTCACCATACGCACACACAAATTTTACTATGTGAAGTGATAAATATGTTAATTATCTTGATAGTAGTAAACATAATCATTTTACAGTATATGTGTATATCAAAAAATCACATTATACATCTTTAATATAAACAATTTTTATTTGTTAAATATACCTAAACAAAGCTAATAAAATATACAATTTAGTATATATGTACCTGTGAATTTGCAAATTTTAATATTTCAACTAATTTGGGAAGATTTTGGAAATAATTTCTAAAATATGTTTTCTGCACAATATCTTTTTTCTCTTCTTCTAGAATACCAATGACATGATGTTATACCTTTCGATATTATTCCACGGGCTTCTGAATATTAGTTCACCCTTTCAGTGTTTTTTTTTCTCTATTATGCCAATTGGATAATTTCTATTGGCCCTTTGCTCTGTCATCTCTATTCTACTATTGATCCCATACAATAGTTCTTCTTTTAAATGAGATATTGTATTTTTGTTCTAAAATTTTAATTTGGTTAGTTTCTATCTGTTAGAATGCCTGTCTATTAATTTCGAAGTGTTTACTTCATAAAGTATGGCCATAGTATTTGCTTTATTGTTTTTGTTCAATCATTTCTACATTGGGTCATCTTGTGGTTGACATATATTGATCTTTCTTTTCCTTGAGAATTGGTCACATTTTTCCTTGCTCTTTGTACATTCAATAACTTTGGATTTTATTCTGGACATTTTGAATATTATGATGAGACTCTGGATCTTGTTAAAACCCTCCAGATAATGTTGATTTTTGTTTTGTAGGGCTGTATCTGAGGCTTTTGTTGGTTAATCCACAGAATCAGGGGATCACCTAAGCAAATTTATCTGTTTTGGGATTTCTCTCACATGGTCTTGATCCTAGGGGCCCTTTTTCTCTGTATTCTAGTTAGAAAGATAAAATTTCCCTCAAAGTTTTAGTCACTTTATGGTGCCATGCAGTTACAAACAACTGAGGCCATCCTCAAAGTAAAGTAATGGGAGGAAAAAAAGTAAAAAAATTAACAGAGTATTATATAGACATTCTCTGAGCCACAGGGTCCCATATTCTCAGTTTCTCTAACCAGAAAGATGACTTTTCTCTTTAGGTGTTAGGTATCTGTACCATGGCTGTTGTAGTACAGTTCGATGACAAGGATCACTCTTGAGGCAGGGCCTGCAGAGAAAGAGAGAAAAAATGAATAAAACCGAGGATAATCCCCACACTCTCTGGTTCAGGGTAGTTCACTTTGCCATTCCTCTTGCCAGCAAGACACAGTTTCTTTGAGGATTTTCACTGTCCATGCCTGCTAAAACTCACTCCCATATGAGTCATTCTTTAGGATTTGACTACCTCCTGAATCTGCCTACCACCATAAGCTTTTCAGAGTTAGAGATTTGCTTTTCGGATTTGCTTTTTTTGTATTTTTGTCCAGACATTTTGGTTGTAATTAATGGATGATATATGTTGAAGGTGCTTGACTTATCATTGCTGACACCAGAATTTTTCCAAGGATTTTCTAAATTGAAATTTTAATTAAGATATTATAGGTTCACATGCAGTTGCAATAAATAATATATTAAATAGACATTTCCCAAAGAAGGCATACAAATGGCCAAAAATATGTGAAAAGATGCTCAACATCACTAATTATCAAGGAAATGAAAATCAAAACTACAATGAGATATCTCACATGTGTTAGGATGGCTATCTTTTTTTAAAACATGAAAGATAAGAAGTGTTGATAAGGATGTGGAGAAATTGTACCTCTTGTATACTGTTGGTGGGAGTGTAAAATAGTGCAGCCATTGTGGAAAACAACGTGGAGGTTCTTCAAAATTAAAAGCAGATTTACCACATGATCCAGTAATGTCACTTTTGGGTATACATCCAAAAGTATTGAAATCAGGATTTCAAAGGGATACATGCATTCTCATATTCATTTTATCATTATTCATAATAGCTAAGAGGAGACACAACCTAAATGTTCATCAATAGCTCAAAGGATTTTTTAAAATGTGGTACATACATACAATGAAATATTATTCAGTCTTTTTTTTTTTTTTTTTTTTTTTTTTTTTTTTTTTATTTTTTATTATACTTTAAGTTCTAGGGTACATGTGCATAACGTGCAGGTTTGTTACATATGTATACTTATGCCATGTTGGTGTGCTGCACCCATCAACTCGTCAGCACCCATCAATTCATCATTTATATATTGTATAACTCCCCAATGCAAGCCCTCCCTCCTCCCCCCTCCCCCCTCCCCATGATAGGCCCCAGTGCGTGATGTTCCCCTTCCCGAGTCCAAGTGATCTCATTGTTCAGTTCCCACCTATAAGTGAGAACATGCGGTGTTTGGTTTTCTGTTCTTGTGATAGTTTGCTAAGAATGATGGTTTCTAGCTGCATCCATGTCCCTACAAAGGACGCAAACTCATCCTTTTTTATGGCTGCATAGTATTCCATGGTGTATATGTGCCACATTTTCTTAATCCAGTCTGTCACAGATGGACATTTGGGTTGATTCCAAGTCTTTGCTATTGTGAATAGTGCCGCAATAAACTACGTGTGCATGTGTCTTTGTAGTAGAATAATTTATAATCCTTTGGGTATATACCCAGTAGTGGGATGGCTGGGTCATATGGTACATCTAGTTCTAGATCCTTGAGGAATTGCCATACTGTTTTCCATAATGGTTGAACTAGTTTACAATCCCACCAACAGTGTAAAAGTGTTCCTATTTCTCCACATCCTCTCCAACAACTGTTGTTTCCTGATTTTTTAATGATTGCCATTCTAACTGGTGTGAGATGGTATCTCATTGTGGTTTTGATTTGCATTTCTCTGATGGCGAGTGATGATGAGCATTTTTTCATGTGTCTGTTGGCTGTATGAATATCTTCTTTTGAGAAATGTCTGTTCATATCCTTTCCCCACTTTTTGATGGGGTTGTTTGTTTTTTTCTCGTATATTTGTTTGAGTTCTTTGTAGATTCTGGATATTAGCCCTTTGTCAGATGAGTAGGTTGCAAAAATTTTCTCCCATTCTGTAGGTTGCCTGTTCACTCTGATGGTAGTTTCTTTTGCTGTGCAAAAGCTCTTTAGTTTAATGAGATCCCATTTGTCAATTTTTGCTTTTGCTGCCGTTGCTTTTGGTGTTTTAGACATGAAGTCCTTGCCCATGCCTATGTCCTGAATGGTACTACCTAGATTTTCTTCTAGGGTTTTTATGGTATTAGGTCTAACATTTAAGTCTCTAATCCATCTTGAATTAATCTTCGTATAAGGGGTTAGGAAAGGATCCAGTTTCAGCTTTCTACTTATGGCTAGCCAATTTTCCCAGCACCATTTATTAAATAGGGAATCCTTTCCCCATTTCTTGTTTGTCTCAGGTTTGTCAAAGATCAGATGGCTGTAGATGTGTGGTATTATTTCTGAGGACTCTGTTCTGTTCCATTGATCTATATCTCTGTTTTGGTACCAGTACCATGCTGTTTTGGTTACTGTAGCCTTGTAGTATAGTTTGAAGTCAGGTAGCGTGATGCCTCCAGCTTTGTCCTTTTGACTTAGGATTGTCTTGGCAATGCGGGCCCTTTTTTGGTTCCATATGAACTTTAAAGCAGTTTTTTCCAATTCTGTGAAGAAACTCATTGGTAGCTTGATGGGGATGGCATTGAATCTATAAATAACCTTGGGCAGTATGGCCATTTTCACGATATTGATTCTTCCTATCCATGAGCATGGTATGTTCTTCCATTTGTTTGTGTCCTCTTTTATTTCACTGAGCAGTGGTCTGTAGTTCTCCTTGAAGAGGTCCTTTACATCCCTTGTAAGCTGGATTCCTAGGTATTTTATTCTCTTTGAAGCAATTGTGAATGGAAGTTCATTCCTGATTTGGCTCTCTGCTTGTCTGTTACTGGTGTATAAGAATGCTTGTGATTTTTGCACATTAATTTTGTATCCTGAGACTTTGCTGAAGTTGCTTATCAGCTTAAGGAGATTTTGGGCTGAGACGATGGGGTTTTCTAAATATACAATCATGTCATCTGCAAACAGGGACAATTTGACTTCTTCTTTTCCTAACTGGATACCCTTGATTTCTTTCTCTTGCCTGATTGCCCTAGCCAGAACTTCCAACACTATGTTGAATAGGAGTGGTGAGAGAGGGCATCCCTGTCTTGTGCCAGTTTTCAAAGGGAATTTTTCCAGTTTTTGCCCATTCAGTATGATATTAGCTGTGGGTTTGTCATAAATAGCTCTTATTATTTTGAGGTACATTCCATCAATACCGAATTTATTGAGCGTTTTTAGCATGAAGGGCTGTTGAATTTTGTCAAAAGCCTTTTCTGCATCTATTGAGACAATCATGTGGTTCTTGTCTTTGGTTCTGTTTATATGCTGGATTACGTTTATTGATTTGCGAATGTTGAACCAGCCTTGCATCCCAGGGATGAAGCCCACTTGATCATGGTGGATAAGCTTTTTGATGTGCTGCTGAATCCGGTTTGCCAGTATTTTATTGAGAATTTTTGCATCAATGTTCATCAGGGATATTGGTCTAAAATTCTCTTTTTTTGATGTGTCTCTGCCAGGCTTTGGTATCAGGATGATGTTGGCCTCATAAAATGAGTTAGGGAGGATTCCCTCTTTTTCTATTGATTGGAATAGTTTCAGAAGGAATGGTACCAGCTCCTCCTTGTACCTCTGGTAGAATTCAGCTGTGAATCCATCTGGTCCTGGACTTTTTTTGGTGGGTAGGCTATTAATTGTTGCCTCAATTTCAGAGCCTACTATTGGTCTATTCAGGGATTCAACTTCTTCCTGGTTTAGCCTTGGGAGAGTGTAAGTGTCCAGGAATTTATCCATTTCTTCTAGATTTTCTAGTTGATTTGCGTAGAGGCGTTTATAGTATTCTCTGATGGTAGTTTGTATTTCTGTGGGGTCAGTGGTGATATCCCCTTTATCATTTTTTATTGCGTCTATTTGATTCCTCTCTCTTTTCTTCTTTATTAGCCTTGCTAGCGGTCTGTCAATTTTGTTGATCTTTTCAAAAAACCAACTCCTGGATTCATTGATTTTTTGGAGGGTTTTTTGTGTCTCTATCTCCTTCAGTTCTGCTCTGATCTTAGTTATTTCTTGCCTTCTGCTAGCTTTTGAATGTGTTTGCTCTTGCCTCTCTAGTTCTTTTAATTGTGATGTTAGAGTGTCAATTTTAGATCTTTCCTGCTTTCTCTTGTGGGCATTTAGTGCTATAAATTTCCCTCTACACACTGCTTTAAATGTGTCCCAGAGATTCTGGTATGTTGTATCTTTGTTCTCATTGGTTTCAAAGAACATCTTTATTTCCGCTTTCATTTCGTTATGTACCCAGTAGTCATTCAGGAGCAGGTTGTTCAGTTTCCATGTAGTTGAGCGGTTTTGATTGAGTTTCTTAGTCCTGAGTTCTAGTTTGATTGCACTGTGGTCTGAGAGACAGTTTGTTATAATTTCTGTTCTTTTACATTTGCTGAGGAGTGCTTTACTTCCAATTATGTGGTCAATTTTGGAATAAGTGCGATGTGGTGCTGAGAAGAATGTATATTCTGTTGATTTGGGGTGGAGAGTTCTATAGATGTCTATTAGGTCCGCTTGGTGCAGAGATGAGTTCAATTCTTGGATATCCTTGTTAACTTTCTGTCTCGTTGATCTGTCTAATGTTGACAGCGGAGTGTTGAAGTCTCCCATTATTATTGTATGGGAGTCTAAGTCTCTTTGTAAGTCTCTAAGGACTTGCTTTATGAATCTGGGTGCTCCTGTATTGGGTGCATATATATTTAGGAGAGTTAGCTCTTCCTGTTGAATTGATCCCTTTACCATTATGTAATGGCCTTCTTTGTCTCTTTTGATCTTTGATGGTTTAAAGTCTGTTTTATCAGAGACAAGGATTGCAACCCCTGCTTTTTTTTGTTCTCCATTTGCTTGGTAGATCTTCCTCCATCCCTTTATTTTGAGCCTATGTATGTCTCTGCATGTGAGATGGGTCTCCTGAATACAGCAGACTGATGGGTCTTGACTCTTTATCCAGTTTGCCAGTCTGTGTCTTTTAATTGGAGCATTTAGTCCATTAACATTTAAGGTTAATATTGTTATGTGTGAACTTGATCCTGCCATTATGATATTAACTGGTTATTTTGCTCGTTAGTCGATGCAGTTTCTTCCTAGCCTCGATGGTCTTTACATTTTGGCATGTTTTTGCGATGGCTGGTACCGGTTGTTCCTTTCCATGTTTAGGGCTTCCTTCAGGGTCTCTTGTAAGGCAGGCCTGGTGGTGACAAAATCTCTAAGCATTTGCTTATCTGTAAAGGATTTTATTTCTCCTTCACTGATGAAACTTAGTTTGGCTGGATATGAAATTCTGGGTTTAAAATTCTTTTCTTTAAGAACGTTGAATATTGGCCCCCACTCTCTTCTGGCTTGTAGAGTTTCTGCCGAGAGATCTGCTGTTAGTCTGATGGGCTTCCCTTTGTGGGTTACCCGACCTTTCTCTCTGGCTGCCCTTAAGATTTTTTCCTTCATTTCAACTTTGGTGAATCTGGCAATTATGTGTCTTGGAGTTGCTCTTCTGGAGGAGTATCTTTGTGGCGTTCTCTGTATTTCCTGAATTTGAATGTTGGCCTGCCCTACTAGGTTGGGGAAGTTCTCCTGGATGATATCCTGAAGAGTGTTTTCCAACTTGGTTCCATTTTCCCCCTCACTTTCAGGCACCCCAATCAGACGTAGATTTGGTCTTTTTACGTAATCCCATACTTCTTGCAGGCTTTGCTCATTTCTTTTTCTTCTTTTTTCTTTTGGTTTCTCTTCTCGCTTCATTTCATTCATTTGATCTTCAATCGCTGATACTCTTTCTTCCAGTTGATCGAGTCGGTTACTGAAGCTTGTGCATTTGTCACGTATTTCTCGTGTCATGGTTTTCATCTCTGTCATTTCGTTTATGATCTTCTCTGCATTAATTAGTCTAGCTGTCAATTCTTCCACTCTTTTTTCAAGATTTTTAGTTTCTTTGCGCTGGGTACGTAATTCCTCCTTTAGCTCTGAGAAGTTTGATGGACTGAAGCCTTCTTCTCTCCTCTCGTCCAAGTCATTCTCTGACCAGCTTTGATCCGTTGCTGGCGATGGGCTGCGCTCCTTTGCAGGGGGAGATGCGCTCTTATTTTTTGAATTTCCAGCTTTTTTGCCCTGCTTCTTCCCCATCTTTGTGGTTTTATCTGTCTCTGGTCTTTGATTGTGGTGACGTACTGATGGGGTTTTGGTATAGGTGTCCTTCCTGTTTGATAGTTTTCCTTCTGACAGTCAGAAGGACTGTCTGTTGGTCTGTTGGAGATTGCTTGAGGTCCACTTCAGACCCTGTTTGCCTGGGTATCAGCAGCAGAGGTTGCCGAAGATGGAATATTGCTGAACAGCGAGTGTACCTGTCTGATTCTTCCTTTGGAAGTTTCCTCTCAGGGGTGTACTCCACCCTGTGAGGTGTGGGGTGTCAGACTGCCCCTAGTGGGGGATTTCTCCCAGCTAGGCTACTCAGGGGTCAGAGATACACCTGAGCAGGCAGTCTGTCCGTTCTCAGATCTCAACCTCCGCGTTGGGAGATCCACGGCTTTCCCCAAAGCTGTCAGACAGAGTCGTTCGCGTCTGCACCGGCTCCCGCTACTTCCCCTGTTGGTCTTCAGCTGTGCGCTGTCCCCAGAGGTGGAGACTACAGAGACAGGCAGGCTTCCTTGAGCTGCTGTGAGCTCCACCCAGTTCGAGCTTCCCAGCGGCTTTGTTTACCTACTTAAGCCTCAGCAATGGCGGGCGCCCCTCCCCCAGCCTCGCTGCTGCCTTGCCGATAGATCGCGGCAGACTGCTGTGTTAGCAGTGAGGGAGGCTTCGTGGGCGTGGGACCCTCCCGGCCAGGATTGGGATATATTCTCCTGGGGTGCCTGTATGCTTACAGCGCAGTATTGGGGTGGGAGTTACCCGATTTTCCAGGTGTTGTGTGTCTCAGTTCCCCTGGCTAGGAAAACGGATCCCCTTCCCCCTTGCGCTTCCAGGTGAGGCGATGCCTCGCCCTGCTTCAGCTCTCGCTGGTCAGGCTGCAGCAGCTGACCAGCACCGATTGTCCGGCACTCCCTAGTGAGATGACCCCAGTACCTCAGTTGAAAATGCAGAAATCACCGGTCTTCTGTGTCGCTCGCGCTGGGAGTTGGAGACTGGAGCTGTTCCTATTCGGCCATCTTGCTCCGCCTCCCTATTCAGTCTTAAAAAGAAGGAAGTCTTGCCATTTGTGACAGCATGGAAAAACTTAAAGGTCATTATGTCAAGTGAAATAAATCAGACATAGAAGGACAAATACTGCATGATTCCACTTACATACATTACCTCAAATAGTCAAACTCATAGAAACAGAAAGCAAAATGGTGGTTTGATGCCAGGGATTAGGGAGAGGGAGAAATGGAGGAGTAGCCTTCAATGGGTACAGAGTTTCAGTCATGTAAGATGAAAAAGCTCTATAGATCTACCGTGCAACAATATGAATAATCTTAACAATACTATATTGTATACTTTAACATTTGTTAAGAGGGTAGCTATCATTTTAAGTGTTCTTAACACTAAAAAAAAGAAATACAGAAAGACCCCTTGTGCATTGTATCTGGTTTCCCTCATTGATAACATTTTACAAAACTATAGCATAATAATACAACAAGTATGCTGACATTGATACAATTCGCTGATCTTATTCAGATTTTCCCAGAATTTTACTCCTGTGTGTGTGTGTGTGTGTGTGTGTGTATGTGTGTGTGTGTGTGTATTAAGTTCCATAAAATTTGATCAACTGGATAGATTCATGTCCATGCACCACAGTCAAGTTATTAATCAGTCTCAACACTCCTGTCCAACACCACTTTTAAGCAGTGATTTTCACGTGGTGTTTTTGAAATTAATCAGTTTTTGTTTGCCTGGGAAAGTTTTTATTTCTCCTTCATGTTTGAAGGATATTTTCTCTGGGTGTACTGTTCTGGGATAATTTTTTTCCCTTCATCACTTTAAATAAGTCATGCTACTGTCTCCTGACCTGTAAGCAATTTGTTGCCGGACATATTGGAGTTCCTTTGACGTCATTTGTTTCTTTTATCTTGCTGCTTTTGTGATCCTTTCTTTATTTTTGACCTTTGGGAGTTTTATTATTAAATGTGTCGAGGTAGTCTTATTTAGGTTAAGGCTGCTTCGTGTTCTATTACCTTCTTTTACTTCAATATTGATACCTTTCTCTAGGTTTGGGAAGTTCTCTGTTACCATCACTTTGAATAAGCTTTCACTCTGATCTCTCTGCCTTCTCTTTAAGCCTCTTAGATTTGTCTTTTGAGGCTATTTTCTAGAGTTTGTAAGTGTGCTTCATTCTATTTCATTATTTTTTCTTTTGTCTCCTCTGATTGTATTTTTCTTTTTCTGGGTGCAACATTGTTTTAATAATTCACATTGATAGATATAGATCTGGTCCATTCATTTAACTGTTATGTACTAATCACAGTATTATGAAACTATTTATGTACTGTTTATTCATTCTACTACTGACAGGAATTTAGGCTGTTTCCAATTTTCTGCTCTTTCATATACTGTTTTAGGCACACATGCAAGATACCTCTTTACGGGTTTTAAGATACGCAATTTCATCTTTACTTGAGAACTGCTCTCCTGGGTAGTTGTACCAAATGGTACTTCTACAAACAATGCATAAGAGTTCCTTTCACTTCATCCTCACCAACATTTGGTATTTCGTGAGACTTTTCTTTTCAACTTACACTTTTTGCAAATCATAAGCCTTTTTAATTTCACAAATCTAATGGGTATAAAAAGGTAACACTGATTTCATTTGCTAGTTCTTGATTATTAATGAATCAGAATCTTTTCATGTGTTTACTGGCTATACGGGTTTCTTTATTTTGAGAACTACCTATTTTTCAATTCATCTGTCCTTATATTTTGTAAAGTTCTCAGTTATATGAGCTATAATTTTCTAATATTTTTAGCTTTTTTTTTTTTTTGCATTACACAACTTTTAAATTTTGGTCAAATTTATCAGTATTTTCCTTTGCAGTTTATACTTTGTACTTTGTTTGGTGTTAGCAATATTCTCTCATTTTTATCTTAAAAGAATTTTGGGGGCGGAGCAAGATGGCTGAATAGGAACAGCTCCAGTCTCCAACTCCCAGCGCAAGCGACACAGAAGACCGGTGATTTCTGCATTTTCAACTGAGGTACTGGGGTCATCTCACTAGGGAGTGCCGGACAATCGGTGCTGGTCAGTTGCTGCAGCCTGACCAGCGAGACCTGAAGCAGGGCGAGGCATTGCCTCACCTGGGAAGCGCAAGGGGGAAGGGTATCCCTTTTCCTAGCCAGGGGAACTGAGACACACAACACCTGGAAAATCGGGTAACTCCCACCCCAATACCGCGCTCCAAGCAAACGGGCACACCAGAAGAATATATCTCTCACCTGGCCGGGAGGGTCCCACGCCCACGGAGCCTCCCTCATTGTTAACACAGCAGTCTGCGGCGATCTAACCACAAGGCAGCAGCGAGGCTGGGGGAGGGGCGCCCGCCATTGCTGAGGCTTAAGTAGGTAAACAAAGCCGCTGGGAAGCTCGAACTGGGTGGAGCTCACAGCAGCTCAAGGAAACCTGCCTGTCTCTATAGACTCCACCTCTGGGGGCAGGGCTCAGCTAAAAGAACAACAGGGGAAGCAGCAGAGGCCTGAGTAGACGCGAACGACTCTGTCCGACAGCTTTGAAGAGAGCAGTGGATCTCCCAACACAGAGGTTGAGATCTGAGAACGGACAGATGGCCTGCTTAAGTGGGTCACTGACCCCTGAGTAGCCTCACTGGGAGACATCCCCCACTAGGGGCAGTCTGACACCCCACACCTCACAGGGTGGAGTACACCCCTGAGAGGAAGCTTCCAAAGTAAGAATCAGACAGGTACACACGCTGTTCAGCAATATTCTATCTTCTGAAACCTCTGCTGCTGATACCCAGGTAAACAGGGTCTGGAGTGGACCTCAAGCAATCTCCAACAGACCTATAGCTGAGGGTCCTGACTGTCAGAAGGAAAACTATCAAACAGGAAGGACACCTATACCAAAACCCCATCAGTACGTCACCATCATAAAAGACCAGAGACAGATAAAACCACAAAGATGGGGAGAAAGCAGGGCAGAAAAGCTGGAAATTCAAAAAATAAGAGCACATCTCCCCCTGCAAAGGGGCGTAGCCCATCGCCAGCAACGGATCGAAGCTGGTCAGAGAATGACTTTGATGAGATGAGAGAAGAAGGCTTTAGTCCATCAAACTTCTCAGAGCTAAAGGAGGAATTATGTACCCAGCGTAAAGAAACTAAAAATCTTGAAAAAAGAGTGGAAGAATTGACAGCTAGACTAATTAATGCAGAGAAGGTCATAAACGAAATGACAGAGATGAAAACCATGACATGAGAAATAGGTGATAAATGCAGAAGCTTCAGTAACCGACTCGATCAACTGGAAGAAAGAGTATCAGCGATTGAGGATCAAATGAATGAAATGAAGTGAGAAGAGAAACCAAAAGAAAAAAGAAGAAAAAGAAATGAACAAAGCCTGCAAGAAGTATGGGATTATGTAAAAAGACCAAATCTACGTCTGATTGGGGTGCCTGAAAGTGAGGGGGAAAATGGAACCAAGTTGGAAAACACTCTTCAGGATACCATCCAGGAGAACTTCCCCAACCTAGTAGGGCAGGCCAACATTCAAATTCAGGAAGTACAGAGAACACCACAAAGATACTCCTCCAGAAGAGCAACTCCAAGACACATAATTGCCAGATTCACCAAAGTTGAAATGAAGGAAAAAATCTTAAGGGCAGCCAGAGAGAAAGGTCGGGTTACCCACAAAGGGAAGCCCATCAGACTAACAGCAGATCTCTCGGCAGAAACTCTACAAGCCAGAAGAGAGTGGGGGCCAATATTCAACGTTCTTAAAGAAAAGAATTTTCAACCCAGAATTTCATATCCAGCCAAACCAAGTTTCATAAGTGAAGGAGAAATAAAATCCTTTACAGATAAGCAAATGCTTAGAGATTTTGTCACCACCAGGCCTGCCTTACAAGAGACCCTGAAGGAAGCCCTAAACATGGAAAGGAACAACCGGTACCAGCCATTGCAAAAACATGCCAAAATGTAAAGACCATCGAGGCTAGGAAGAAATTGGATCAACTAACGAGCAAAATAACCAGTTAATATCATAATGGCAGGATCAAGTTCATACATAACAATATTAACCTTAAATGTAAATGGACTAAATGGTCCAATTAAAAGACACAGACTGGCAAACTGGATAAAGAGTCAAGACCCATCAGTCTGCTGTATTCAGGAGACCCATCTCACATGCAGAGACATACATAGGATCAAAATAAAGGGATGGAGGAAGATCTACCCAGCAAATGGAGAACAAAAAAAAGCAGGGGTTGCAATCTTAGTCTCTGATAAAACAGACTTTAAACCATCAAAGATCAAAAGAGACAAAGAAGGCCATTACATAATGGTAAAGGGATCAATTCAACAGGAAGAGCTAACTATCCTAAATATATATGCACCCAATACAGGAGCACCCAGATTCATAAAGCAGGTCCTTAGAGACTTACAAAGGTACTTAGACTCCCATACAACAATAATGGGAGACTTCAACACTCCGCTGTCAACATTAGACAGATCAACGAGACAGAAAGTTAACAAGGATATCCAGGAATTGAATTCATCTCTGCACCAAGCGGACCTAATAAACATCTATAGAACTCTCCACCCCAAATCAACAGAATATACATTCTTCTCAGCACCACATCACACTTATTCCAAAATTGACCACATAATTGGAAGTAAAGCACTCCTCAGCAAATGTACAAGAACAGAAATTATAACAAACTATCTCTCAGACCACAGTGCAATCAAACTAGAACTCAGGACTAAGAAACTCAATCAAACCGCTCAACTACATGGAAACTGAACAACCTGCTCCTGAATGACTACTGGGTACATAATGAAATGAAGGCAGAAATAAAGATGTTCTTTGAAACCAATGAGAACAAAGATACAATGTACCAGAATCTCTGGGACACATTTAAAGCAGTGTGTAGAGGGAAATTTATAGCACTAAATGCCCACAAGAGAAAGCTGGAAAGATCTAAAATTGACACTCTACCATCACAATTAAAAGAACTAGAGAGGCAAGAGCAAACACATTCAAAAGCTAGCAGAAGGCAAGAAATAACTAAGATCAGAGCAGAACTGAAGGAGATAGAGACACAAAAAACCCTCCAAAAAATCAATGAATCCAGGAGTTGGTTTTTTGAAAAGATCAACAAAATTGACAGACTGCTAGCAAGACTAATAAAGAAGAAAAGAGAGAGGAATCAAATAGATTCAATAAAAAATGATAAAGGGGATATCACCACCGACCCCACAGAAATACAAACTACCATCAGAGAATACTATAAACACCTCTACACAAATCAACTAGAAAATCTAGAAGAAATGGATAATTTCCTGGACACTTACACTCTCCCAAGACTAAACCAGGAAGAAGTTGAATCCCTGAATAGACCAATAGCAGGCTCTGAAATTGAGGCAACAATTAATAGCCTACCCACCAAAAAAAGTCCAGGACCAGATGGATTCACAGCTGATTTCTACCAGAGGTACAAGGAGGAGCTGGTACCATTCCTTCTGAAACCATTCCAATCAATAGAAAAAGAGGGAATCTTCCCTAACTCGTTTTATGAGGCCAGCATCATCCTGATACCAAAGCCTGGCAGAGACAACAAAAAAAGAGAATTTTAGACCAATATCCCTGATGAATATCGATGCAAAAATCCTCAATAAAATACTGGCAAACCGGATTCAGCAGCACATCAAAAAGCTTATCCACCATGATCAAGTGGGCTTCATCCCTGGGATGCAAGGCTGGTTCAACTTTCACAAATCAATAAACATAATCCAGCATATAAACAGAACCAAAGTCAAGAACCACATGATTGTCTCAATAGATGCAGAAAAGGCTTTTGAGAAAATTCAACAGCCCTTCATGCTAAAAACGCTCAATAAATTCTGTATCGATGGAATGTACCTCAAAATAATAAGAGCTATTTATGACAAACCCACAGCTAATATCATACTGAATGGGCAAAAACTGGAACAATTCCCTTTGAAAACTGGTACAAGACAGTTTTGCCCTCTCTCACTACTCCTATTCAACATAGTGTTGGAAGTTCTGGCGAGGGCAATCAGGCAAGAGAAAGAAATCAAGGGTATTCAGTTCGGAAAAGAAGAAGTCAAATTGTCCCTGTTTGCAGATGACATGATTGTATATTTAGAAAACCCCATTGTCTCAGCCCAAAATCTCCTTAAGCTGATAAGCAACTTCAGCAAAGTCTCAGGATACAAAATTAATGTGCAAAAATCACAAGCATTCTTATACACCAGTAACAGACTAGCAGAGAGCCAAGTCAGGAATGAACTTCCATTCACAATTGCTTCAAAGAGAATAAAATACCTAGGAATCCAACTTACAAGGGATGTAAAGGACCTCTTCAAGGAGAACTACAAACCACTGCTCAGTGAAATCAAAGAGGACACAAACAAATGGAAGAACATACCATGCCCATGAAGAGGAAGAATCAATATCATGAAAATGGCCATACTGCCCAAGGTTATTTATAGATTCAATGCCATCCCCATCAAGCTACCAATGAGTTTCTTCACAGAATTGGAAAAAACGGCTTTAAAGTTCATATGGAACCAAAAAAGAGCCCGCATTGCCAAGACAATCCTAAGTCAAAAGGACAAAACTGGAGGCGTCACGCTACCTGACTTCAAACTATACTACAAGGCTACAGTAACCAAAACAGCATGGTACTGGTACCAAAACAGAGATATAGACCAATGGAACAGAACAGAGTCCTCAGAAATAATACCACACATCTACAGCCATCTGATCTTTGACAAACCTGAGAGAAACAAGAAATGGGGAAAGGATTCCCTATTTAATAAATGGTGCTGGGAAAATTGGCTAGCCATAAGTAGAAAGCTGAAACTGGATCCTTTCCTTACTCCTTACACGAAGATTAATTCAAGATGGATTAGAGACTTAAATGTTAGACCTAATACCATAAAAACCCTAGAAGAAAATCTAGGTAGTACCTTTCAGGACATAGGCATGGGCAAGGACTTCATGTCTAAAACACCAAAAGCAACGGCAGCTAAAGCCAAAATTGACAAATGAGATCTCATTAAACTAAAGAGCTTCTGCACAGCAAAAGAAACTACTATCAGAATGAACAGGCAACCTACAGAATGGGAGAAAAGTTTTGCAATCTACTCATGTGACAAAGGGCTAATATCCAGAATCTACAAAGAACTCAAACAAATATACAAGAAAAAAACAACCCCATCAAAAAGTGGGGAAAGGATATGAACAGACATTTCTCAAAAGAAGACATTCATAGAGCCAACAGACACATGAAAAAATGCTCATCATCACTCGCCATCAGAGAAATGCAAATCAAAACCACAATGAGATACCATCTCACACCAGTTAGAATGGCAATCATTAAAAAATCAGGAAACAACAGTTGTTGGAGAGGATGTGGAGAAATAGGAACACTTTTGCACTGTTGGTGGGATTGTAAACTAGTTCAACCATTATGGAAAACAGTATGGCAATTCCTCAAGGATCTAGAACTAGATGTACCATATGACCCAGCCATCCCACTACTGGGTATATACCCAAAGGATTATAAATTATTCTACTACAAAGACACATGCACACGTATGTTTATTGCAGCACTATTCACAATAGCAAAGACTTGGAATCAACCCAAATGCCCATCTGTGGCAGACTGGATTAAGAAAATGTGGCACATATACACCATGGAATACTATGCAGCCATAAAAAAGGATGAGTTTGCGTCCTTTGTAGGGACATGGATGCAGCTGGAAACCATCATTCTTAGCAAACTACCACAAGAAGAGAAAACCAAACACCGCATGTTCTCACTCATAGGTGGGAACTGTACAATGAGATCACTTGGACTCGGGAAGGGGAACATCACTCACCGGGGCCTCTCATGGGGAGGGGGGAGGGGAGAGGGATTGCATTAGGGAGTTATACATGATATCAATGATGAATTGATGGGTGCTGACGAGTTGATGGGTGCAGCACATCAACATGGCACAAATATACATATGTAACAAACCTGCACATTATGCACATGTACCCTAGAACTTAAAGTATAATAAAAAATAAAAAAAAAAAGAATTTTGAAGATTTGCTTTTCATATTTGAGATTATAATTCACCTAGAAATAAATTTCGTGTCTGATGTAAGATGGATCTAATTTTTTTAGAACAGTTAACAACTGTGCAAAGACAATTTATTAAATATTCTAGTTTTACTCTTTCCCTACTCATCTGAAACACTACATCAGATAGTTACAGTTTCCGTAAGCATACAGGTGGCTAGTTTCTAGACTCTGCTTCATTAATCTGCCTGTCCCTGCGCTTGAAGACATCTGGCATAACTGTTACAGTTTTATAGGAAGTAGGGCAATTCCTGCTTTATTTTTCTTTAAAACTCTATTGGATTTTTTTAGTCACTTATTGTTCCATATAAATCTTAATATCAACTTATCAAGTGTTATTCTATACCCTACTGGAATTTTATTTTATTTTTTTATTTTATTTTGAGACAGGGTCTTACTCTGTTGCCCAGGCTGGAGTACAGTGGCTAGATCACAGTTCACTGTAGCCTTGACCTCCTGGGCTCAAGTGATTCTCCCATCTGAGCCTCTCAAGCAGCTGGGACTACAGTCACATGCCTCCATGCCTGGCTATTTTTTGTGTTTGTGTGTTGTTTTAGCCACCGGGTTTCACCATGTTGCTCAGAACTCCTGGGCTCAAGTGATCCTCCCACCCTGGCCTCCCAATGTGCTGGAAATACCGGCATACCCACCGTACCTGGCCCCCAATTTGAATTTTAATTAAAACTACATTTATAGATTAATTTGGGGAGAACTGACATTTTACAAAATTGAGTCTTCTCAATAAGGGTAATGTGTTTCATTTATTTAAATTTTCTCTTAGATCTTTCAATAAAGTTTTACAATATCTTAGAGACCTCAGAAATCATTTATTCCTGAGTACCTCATTTTCAAACCAAACTCTTGGTCTCATTATACTTGTTAAAGCTCAGCTAAGATATCACATACTACCACAAATATTTCTGTGATTTTTCAGGCTCATTTGGATGCTCCTCCTCCTGTGCTCTTGGATTTATTTATTCATTCTTTGCTTAATATTACCAAAAGTTGTCCTGGGCTTGGAAGATACACTGGTGAATAAAATGACAATCCCTTCACGGAGCTTTCATTCTAATAGGAGAGACAGAACAATAAACATTCATAATTCAGGGTGATATATACTATTATAGGGGAATTACACAGTGCTATGGGAAAACAGAAGCGAATACCTAACTCAGACTTGGGGGATGGCTGGATGGAGGGAAAAGGGTGTCAAACACTGCTTCTCAAGGAAGTAACATGTAGACCGAAACTTGAACTGGTGACTGAAAAGCCTCCTAACTGGCTTCTCCGATTAGTTTTTTTCTTCTCTATCTATTCTCCACACTGCTGCCGGAGGTCTCTTTCATCAATATTAAGCATCATTTTCCACACGGCAGGCCAAACAGACTGATGGAATCCAAACCATATTCCCTGCCCCCTCCCAGAGGGCGGTCATATCCTTCTGGAACTGAGAAAAAGGAACGCCCCATAGGTGTGTATTCACGGAGGGCAGATGTCGTCGCACCACATCAACTGCATGGACAGGGTTAGTGCTGATTGGCTTGTCTAATTCCAGTGGCTCAAGCAAGTTCCGTCCTGTCAGTACTTCATGCAGTAGGTGCCAACTCACCAAAGAGACAAATTTGATTGACACCTTAAAAGGTCGATCTTTTCCACCTTCTCCAGGTAAGGTAACATGTAAATATACCTCTGCAGTTGCCACAGGGTTGGCGGTGTAAAGAATTCTTTTTCCATCATAAACTGGTCTACACTCTCCAAATATAGTTACTTTAAAATGCTGAACCGCTGAGTCAACCACCTCCATGGTTTAATATCTTGGGACATTGTCTGGTTTAATATCTTGTCTGGCCACTTGTCTGTCTGGTTTAGTATCTACCTCATAGAGGTAGACATCAATCTTTGGGATTTCAACCTGAAAACAGCCAGCAGTTTAATGGGTTTACCCATGGTGCCATAGCCAGGTCTTCTGGGCACCACGGGTAGGGGTTGGGCCCCAGCGGGTCCTGCGGAGCCGATTTCCACTGACGGAGTTTGGGGGAGGGCTTTGAGACAGAACGGAGCCTGCCACTGGGGGCAAGGAGGTGGCCTGGGGTGTGACACAGAGCAACAGGCACTCTAACTCGGCCCGGAGGCGGGGGCGGCGACGGCTTTCCTTGAGCAACCATACTCTGAAAGCTCAGGTCGGAAGAGTTGCGGATGGAAGATGGAGTGGGACTGGGTGAGAGGAAGGGGAGACATGAGGGGAGGACAGAGGTGAGTCCCGTCCGGAAGTTGCATCGCCTGCGGACTCCACGCTCCCACCCCTCCTCCAGGACTGCGGGAGGCCGCCGCCAACCTGCCTTGGGCCTCCCCCTGACTGTGTATTTTCAAATAGCCTGTCTACAAGCTCAATTATTATTTCTTCTTTTCTTTTTATTTCTGCTGGTAAGGGACTCTAATGCATTCATCAGTATGTCAATTTCATTTTTTGGTTCCAATATTTTTGCTTGATTTTAAAATATTTCAATTTCATTGTGCTTTTGATTTGCATTTCTCTGATGGCCAGTGATGTTCAACATTATTCATGTGTCTGTTGGCTGCATAAATGTCTTCTTTTGAGAAGTGTCTGTTCATGTCCTTTGCCCACTTTTTGATGGAGTTGTTTGATTTTTTCTTGTAAATATGTTTAAGTTCTTTGTAGATTCTGGATATTAGTCTTTTGCCAGATGGGTAGATTGTAAAAATTCTCTCCCATTCTGTAGGTTGCCCATTCACTCTGATGGTAGTTTCTTTTGCTGTGCAGAAGCTCTTTAGTTTAATTAGATCCCATTTGTCAATTTTGGCTTTTGTTGCCACTGCTTTTGGTGTTTTAATCATGAAGTCCTTGCCTATGCCTATGTCCTGAATGGTATTGCCTAGGTGTTCTTCTAGGGTTTTTATGGTTTTAGGTCTAGTATTTAAGTCTTTAATCCATCTTGAATTAATTTTTGTATAAGGTGTAAGGAAGGGATCCAGTTTCAGCTTTCTCCATATGGCTAGCCAGTTTTCCCAGCACCATTTATTAAATAGGGAATCCTTTCCCCATTTCTTGTTTTTGTTAGGTTTGTCAAAGATCAGATGGTTGTAGATGTGTGGCATTGTTTCTGAGGGCTACATACCATCTCACACCAGTTAGAATGCCGATCATTAAAAAGTAAGGAAACAACAGGTGCTGGAGACGATGTGGAGAAATAGGAACACTTTTACGTTGTTGGTGGGATTTTAAACTAGTTTAACCATTGTGGAAGACAGTGTGGTAATTCCTCAAGGATCTAGAACTAGGAATACCATTTGACCCAGCCATCCCATTACTGGGTATATACCCAAAGTATTATAAATCATGCTGCTATAAAGACACATACACACGTATGTTTATTGTGGCACTATTCACAATAGCAAAGACTTGGAACCAATCCAAATGTCCATCGATGATAGACTGGATTAAGAAAATGTGGCCATACAGAGACACAACAAAAAAAGAGAATTTTAGACCAATATCCCTGATGAACATCGATGCAAAAATTCTCAATAAAATACTGGCAAACCAGATTCAGCAGCACATCAAAAAGCTTATCCACCATGATCAAGTGGGCTTCATCCCTGGGATGCAAGGCTGGTTCAACATTCTCAAATCAATAAACGTAATCCAGCATATAAACAGAACCAAAGACAAGAACCACGTGATTGTCTCAATAGATGCAGAAAAGGCTTTTGACAAAATTCAACAGCCCTTCATGCTAAAAACGCTCAATAAATTCGGTATTGATGGAACGTACCTCAAAATAATAAGAGGTATTTATGACAAACCCACAGCTAATATCATACTGAATGGGCAAAAACTGGAAAAATTCCCTTTGAAAACTGGCACAAGACAGGGATGCCCTCTCTCACCACTCCTATTCAACATAGTGTTGGAAGTTCTGGCTAGGGCAATCAGGCAAGAGAAAGAAATCAAGGGTATCCAGTTAGGAAAAGAAGTCAAATTGTCCCTGTTTGCAGATGACATGATTGTATATTTAGAAAACCCCATCGTCTCAGCCCAAAATCTCCTTAAGCTGATAAGCAACTTCAGCAGAGTCTCAGGATACAAAATTAATGTACAAAAATCACAAGCATTCTTATACACCAGTAACAGACAAGCAGAGAGCCAAATCAGGAATGAATTTCCATTCACAATTGCTTCAAAGAGAATAAAATACCTAGGAATCCAGCTTACAAGGGATGTAAAGGACCTCTTCAAGGAGAACTACCAACCACTGCTCAGTGAAATCAAAGAGGACACAAACAAATGGAAGAACATACCATGCTCATGGATAGGAAGAATCAATATCGTGAAAATGGCCATACCGCCCAAGGTTATTTATAGATTCAATGCCATCCCCATCAAGCTACCAATGAGTTTCTTCACAGAATTGGAAAAAACGGCTTTAAAGTTCATATGGAACCAAAAAAGAGCCCGCATTGCCAAGACAATCCTAAGTCAAAAGGACAAAGCTGGAGGTGTCACGCTACCTGACTTCAAACTATACTACAAGGCTACAGTAACCAAAACAGCATGGTACTGGTACCAAAACAGAGATATAGACCAATGGAACAGAACAGAGTCCTCAGAAATAATACCACACATCTACAGCCATCTGATCTTTGACAAACCTGAGAGAAACAAGAAATGGGGAAAGGATTCCCTATTTAATAAATGGTGCTGGGAAAATTGGCTAGCCATAAGTAGAAAGCTGAAACTGGATCCTTTCCTTACCCCTTATACGAAGATTAATTCAAGATGGATTAGAGACTTAAATGTTAGACCTAACACCATAAAAACCCTAGAAGAAAATCTAGGTAGTACCATTCAGGACATAGGCATGGGCAAGGACTTCATGTCTAAAACACCAAAAGCAACGGCAGCAAAAGCAAAAATTGACAAATGGGATCTAATTAAACTAAGGAGCTTTTGCACAGCAAAAGAAACTACCATCAGAGTGAACAGGCAACCTACAGAATGGGAGAAAATGTTTGCAACCTACTCATCTGACAAAGGGCTAATATCCAGAATCTACAAAGAACTCAAACAAATATACAGGAAAAAAACAAACAAACCCATCAAAAAGTGGGGTAAGGATATGAACAGACATTTCTCAAAAGAAGATATTCATACAGCCAACAGACACATGAAAAAATGTTCATCATCACTCGCCATCAGAGAAATGCAAATGAATACCACAATGAGATACCATCTCACACCAGTTAGAATGGCAATCATTAAAAAGTCAGGAAACAACAGTTGTTGGAGAGGATGTGGAGAAATAGGAACACTTTTACACTGTTGGTGGGATTGTAAACTAGTTCAACCATTATGGAAAACAGTATGGCAATTCCTCAAGGATCTAGAACTAGATGTACCATATGACCCAGCCATCCCACTACTGGGTATTTACCCAAAGGATTATAAATTATTCTACTACAAAGACACATGTACACGTATGTTAATTGCGGCACTATTCACAATAGCAAAGACTTGGAATCAACCCAAATGTCCATCTGTGACAGACTGGATTAAGAAAATGTGGCACATATACACCATGGAATACTATGCAGCCATAAAAAGGATGAGTTTGCGTCCTTTGTAGGGACATGGATGCAGCTGGAAACCATCATTCTTAGCAAACTATCACAAGAAGAGAAAACCAAACACCGCATGTTCTCACTCATAGGTGGGAACTGAACAAAGATCACTTGGACTCGGGAAGGGGAACATCACGCACTGGGGCCTATTATGGGGAGGGGGGAGGGGGGAGGAGGGAGGGATTGCATTGGGGAGTTATACATGATATAAATGATGAATTGATGGGTGCTGACGAGTTGATGGGTGCAGCACACCAACATGGCATAAGTATACATATGTAACAAACCTGCACGTTATGCACATGTACCCTAGAACTTAAAGTATAATAAAAAAAAAAAGAAAAGAAAATGTGGCCATATACACCATGGAATACTATGCAGTCATAAAATAGGATGAGTCAATGTCCTTTGTAGGGACATGGATGAAGCTGGAAACCATCATTCTGAGCAAACTATTGCAAGGACAGCAAACCAAACACCGCATGTTCTCACTCATAGGTGGGAATTGAACAATGAGAACACTTGGATACAGGGTGGGGAACACCACACACCCAGGCCTGTCATGGGGTGAGGGAGTGGGGAGGGATAGCATTAGGACATATACCTGATGTAAATGACAAGT
Source organism: Rhinopithecus roxellana (assembly GCF_007565055.1). Classification (NCBI taxonomy): domain Eukaryota; kingdom Metazoa; phylum Chordata; class Mammalia; order Primates; family Cercopithecidae; genus Rhinopithecus; species Rhinopithecus roxellana. The sequence goes on along the minus strand of NC_044555.1, from coordinate 50,537,704 downwards.
TAATGAGTGCAGCACACCAACATGGCACATGTATACATATGTAACAAACCTGCATGTTGTGTACATATACCCTAGAACTTAAAGTATAATAATCAAAAAAAAATTCAATTTCTTTGTTCAATTTATCTGACAGGATTCTGAATTCATTCTCTGTGTTTTCTTGAATGTCACTGAGTTTCCTCAAAACAGCTATTTTGGATTCTCTGTCTGAAAAGTCACATATCTCTGTCTCTCCAGGATTGGTCACTGTTGTCTTATTTAGTTTGTTTTGTGAGGTCATGTTTTACTGGATGTTCTTGTTGCTTGCAGATGTTCATCACTGAGCATTAAAGAGTTAGGTGTTTATTATCATCTTTGCAGTCTGAGCTTGTTTGTACTCAACATTTTTGTGAGGGCTTTCCAGGTATTCGAAGGCATGTGAGTGTTGTGATCTAAGTCTTTTGTCACTACAACCTTATTTGCTTTAGTGAACACTACAAGCCCAGTAATGCTGTGGCTCTTGCAGACTCAGAGAAACACTGCCTTGGTGGTCTTGGGTGAGTTCCAGGAGAATTCCTTCGTTGCCAAGTAGGCACTCTTGTTCTCTCTTTTTACTTTCCCCCAAACAAACGGAGTCTCTCTCTCTGTGCTGAGCTGTTAGCAGTTGGTGGAAGGGTGACACAAGTATTGCTGTGGCTGCCACCACAAGGACTGTGCTGGGTCAGACCAAAAGCCTACATAGCACTGGATATTGCCCAAAGCCCATGGTGACCACTGCCTGGGTACTGTCTATATTCATTCAAGACCCAAGGGCTCTACAATGAGCAAGTGGTGAATCCAGCTAGGCTTATGTTCTTCCCTTCAGGGCACTGAGTTTCCTCAGCCCTGGGTGGGTCCAGGAATGCTGTCTTGGAGCCAGGGCCTGGACCTGGATACTTTAGGAATCTTCCTGGTGCTCTGTTCTACTGTGACTGAGGTGGCATCCAAGCCACAAGACAAAGTTCTTCCCAGTCTTCCCTCTACTTTCTTTAAGCAAGAGAGTCTCTCTCTATGGGCACCACCACCTCAGACCCATGGTGAGTACTGCCTGACTACTACTGATGTTCACTATATGCCCAAGGGCTCTTTCACTCAGCTTGTGGTGAATGCTGCAAGGCATGGGTCTCTCCCTTCAGGGCAATCGACTCCCCACTGGCCCAAGGGAGGTCCAGAAACACCATCCAGGAGCCAAGGCCTAGAATCAGGGACTCCAGGAGACTGCTTGGTGCTTTATCCAACTGAAGCTGAAGTAGTACTTAACTGCAAGACAAAGTCCCCTTTACTCTTCCTTCTCCTTCCTTCAAGCAAAAGGAGATAGCTACCACCACGGTGGCTTGCCATAGCCACCAAAGCTGGTTTTGTGCTGGATCACACCTGAAGCCAGGACAACTCTGAGTCTCACCCAAGGTGAGTATTGCCTGGCTACCATTACTGATTATTCAGGGCCCAAGGGCTCTTTAGGCAACAGTCTATGAATCCTGCCAGAACTGGGTCCTTCCCTTCATGGCAGTGGGTTCCATCCTGGCGCAGCATGTATCCAGAAACATCATCTGGGATCTGTGACCTGGAAAGGAGTGGGCTTGGGACTCTGCCTGGTGCCCCATTCTACCGTGGTTGAGCTGTTATCCAAGTTGCAAGACAAAGTCCTCTTTACTCTCCCCTCTCTTCTCCTGAAGCAGACAGGAGTCTCTCCTGGAGCTGCAAGCTCTGCTGACTGAGGTTGGGGAGTGGTAATGCAAGTACTCTCTTGGCTGCCCTAGCTGGTGTCTCACTAGGTTGTGTGTATGCAGAGTCCATTGAATCTGAGCCCAGCACATCGCCAAGACTTGACCAAGAATTGTAGTCCTTGTGTTTTAGACTGCCTTCCAAGTTTATTTCAAACTGCAGAACACTTTAGCCCATGGTGGCGGGACTTACTGGAAATTACGTTCTACCTACTGGGATGGATGATTCTCTTCTGTCTAGTGCTGGTCTAAATGCTCCCTCCATGGCCTTTGTGTGAGTTCTGCCCCATGTTGCTTTTTGCTATGACAAGACAGCACTGAGTTCCAATGCCAAGTCTCACAATCACTGTACTCTCCTTGCCCCAAATGCACAGATTCTTTCTCTGTGCCATGTGGCCACTGCTGGGGGATGGGGTAGTGGTGGTGTAAATTAGTCAAGACTGTCTTTCCTACCCTCTTCATTGATCCTTTCCTAAATATGATGTTAAAATTAGATAATGTGATTACTCACTGGATTTTTGGTTCTTATGAGGGAGCATTCTTGTGTAGCTAGTTGTTAAATTTGGTGCTCTTTGGCAAGGTGGGATAATCAATGGAGATAATGGCTATATGGCCATTTTTCTGTGCCTCCCCTTGGATCATATATATTTTAAAATCCTGCCTGACAATCTCTGTCTTTTGATTGGATTGTTTAATTCACATGTATTTAATGTTATTGTTCATATTTTTGCATTTACATTTGTAATTTTACATTTTATTTTACATATGTCTCATACTGTTTTTTGTTCCTCCGTTCCTCCTGTAGTGATTTATTTTGCATTGAATGAATATTTCCTAATGCAGCATTTTAATCTCATTAATGAGCTTTTTTGTGATTTTTAGGTTTTTTTACTGATTGTGCTAAGATTATCTTAACTGATTAGAATCATGTTCAGATTTATAGTAGCTTAATTCCACAACATATAGAAATGTTACCCCGTATAGCTATATTTCTTTTCCCTTTTTAAATTGTATTTTAGTTACACATATTTCCTCTATTGATGTCAAAAAGCCAACAGTACATAGTTATAATTATTGATTTACCATCTTTTATCCTTTCCTTAGCCGCTTACAGCTTTGTTTCCACCCACTTATTTTGTGCTGTTATTGGTAAATATATTACATATATATTACTTTTTATATGATACCCAGCAATACATTATACATGTTATTTTAGATAATTGCTTTTTAAATCAGTTAAGAGAGAAAATGAGTAAAATATATATGTTAAGAGTGTCTACTAGAATTACATAAGTGACTTTATGGGCACCATTTTTTTTGTTGTTGTTCATTTGTATTTAAATTACCATCTGTGGTCACTCGCTTTTAACCTGAATAATGTTTTTTAGTATTTCTTATATCTTATTCCATTCAGCATGCTATAACAAAATATCATAGACTGGATAGCTTATGAAAAACATAAATTTATTTATCACAATTCTGGAGGCTGGGAAGGCCAAGATCAAAACACCAGCAGATTTAGTGTCTGGTGAGGACCTGCTTTCTTATAGGCAGTGCCTTTTCAAATAGTGGAAGGGAAGAACAAGCTCCCTTGGGCCTATTCTAGAAGGACACCAATCCCATTTATGACCTAATCATTTTCCAAAGGTCACATATCCTCTCACCTGGTTAAGATTTCAAAATGTAAATTTGGGGAGGGACACAAACATTCACATTATAGCAGCAGGTCTACTAGCAATGAACTCTCTCAGTTCTTGCTTGTCTTGCAAGTCTTTATTTTGCCTTAATTTTTAAAACAGTTTTGCTGGATATACAATTCTTGATAGTGTTTTTCATTGAGCACTTCGGATAGGTTATCTGACTGCCTTCTGGCCACCATTGTTTCTGCAGAGACATCAGTTAATCAAATGTTAATCTTATTGTGGTTTCCATAAGTAGTATGTCATTTTTCTCTTGCTACTTTCTGGATTTTCTTCTGCTTCTTTTATTTTCAGCATTTTTATGATGATACGTCTGTTTTTTACTTGCTTTGTATTTTTCTATTTGGAGTTTATTGAGCTTCCTGAATAAATTGCAGAAGTTTTCAACTATGATTTCTTTCAATATATTTCTTTTTTTCTCTCCTCTCCTTCTAGTACTCGTATTATGTGCACGCTGGAGTACTCAATGGTGTCCCGCATTTCTCTGAGACTCTTGGTTTTTCTTCATTATTTTTTATCTCTGTCCTTTGTAACCTCTATTGATTTAACTCCAAGTTGGGTCATCATTTTTTTTCTGCCAGTTCAAATTTAGTGTTGAGCCCCTCTAATGAGTATTTTATTTCAGCTACTATACATTTCAAGTCAATAATTTCTATTTGATTCTTTTAAATAATTTCTATTTATTCATATTATCTTTTTGATCAATGTTGTCATCATACCTTCTTTTACTTTTTTAGTTGAGCTTTCTCTTAGTTCTGTGAACATATTTATAATGACTACTTTACAATCTTTTCCTCTTACATCTGACATCTGGTCACTCTTGCACAATATTTTTTGCTTGCTTTTTTCCACTGTGTGGGTCATAGTTTCCTGTTTCTTTGCATTTGTTGTAATTTTCTGGGGAGCACTAGGTATTTTAGATAATATGTTTTAGCACTTCTGATACTGGTACACTCACTCCTGGGGCTTGTTCTTATTATTTACTTGTTTATTTATTTAGTGACTGACTGAGTTATTTTGATGAATTCTACTTTCCATGAATCCTTCACAGGGAGTTAAGTCTGTGAGGTTGCTTCTCAGAGAGATGCATGTTTGGGTATAACACAGTCACTTGAAGGTGGTAGGGCTCTCTTCCGCTCTTCTGTGAACATACCCAACTGTTATGCTCCACTTATTGCTGCCCTGTTGCTCTATCGTTTATTCACAACAAGCCTGGGTTATAAAAGTACTCTACAAATGAATCTATCACACTGTGGCTCATTTTATAGAACAGTGGTCAGTGTTTTCTATTTGTTCTGATTTCAGCAAAATGCCTCCCAGATATCTTATTCCCTAGTTCTCTCCTCAAAACTCAGTCTACGGTTTAGGCTGTATCTTCATTAGATCTATGAATCTCCTCTCAGTTCCTTTCACTATAAACTCCACTGGTTGTAGCATCTAGGGGGGCAATGTGAGAAATGCTGAAATCCCGCTTCTTCTGGGTAGAAAGACCTCCCAGTGGGAACTGAGGAAAGAGGAGGTCCTGTGTCCTTGGCTGCAACAGTTCGGAGTTGAGTCTTCACCTTGCTAAGCCAGAAGCAGGATGAGAGAGCAGTCTTGGTTCAAATACCACAGACTTTCCTTTTTTTAAATAAATATTTGTAGATTTTATTGAATAGATGTTTCTTCATTTGCTCTTTGTCCTTTGGACAATTTCCAAAACTTTTATATGATTTTTTTAAAAAAAGTAATTTTCACTGGTTTCACTGGTCAGTGAAGTTGCTTCCACTGTTATGCTAGAAGTCATCATTTTACTGTTGAGTTTTGAGAGTTTTTTTTTTTTTTTAATGTAGAGGATGCACATGTAAATTTAGAGGATAATTTAGATGTAGAGGAAAGCCATAAGTGCCTAGGTGTAGGTAGTGAAATTAAAGTGAAAAGAGAGATCCTCTTTATTTATTTATTTATCTGAGACAGAGTTTTGCTCTTGTTGTCCAGGCTGGAGTTCAATGGTGCAATCTCGGCTCACTGCAACCTCCGCCTCTTGGGTTCAAACGATACTCCTACCTCAGCCTCCCGAGTAGCTGGGATTACAGGCATGCACCACCACGCCTGGCTAATTTTGTATTTTTAGTAGAGATGGGTTTCTCCATGTTGGTCAGGCTGATCTTGAACTCTTGACCTCAGGTGATCCGCCCACCTCAGCCTCCCAAAGTGCTGGGATTACAGGTGTGAGCTACCATGCCTGGCCTGATCCTGTTTTTTAAGTATAACAAACTTATCCATCAATATATATGGTGCCTTAAATTTCTCTGAATTAACAATTCCTCTCATGGGAAGGAGAAAACATGGAATTAGTGAGATTGTGAAAAAAAAGGGTGAAAGATGGCCGGGCGCGGTGGCTCAAACCTGGAATCCCAGCACTTTGGGAGGCCGAGACGGGCGGATCACGAGGTCAGGAGATCGAGACCATCCTGGCTAACATGGTGAAACCCCGTCTACACTAAAAAAGTACCAAAAAAAACTAACCGGGTGAGGTGGTGGGTGCCTGTAGTCCCAGCTACTCGGGAGGCTGAGGCAGGAGAATGGCGTAAACCCGGGAGGCGGAGCTTGCAGTGAGCTGAGATCCGGCCACTGCACTCCAGCCCGGGCGACAGAGCGAGACTCCGTCTCAAAAAAAAAAAAAAAAAAAAAAAAAAAAGGGGGTGAAAGACATCTTGTGTGTTAAACCCACAACATGAGGAAAGTGGCATACATTTTCCACCTCTGCACAATATTTGTGTTGCTTTACAAAATGAAAGAAGTAGGTTATAAAATAGTACATACAATATGATTATATTTTTAGAAATAAAAACTCAAATACAATATATAATTGTAAATAAATGCACATTAAATGTTCAGAAGAATAAATATCCTAATTTTAACAGTAATCATCTCTAGGAATTGAATTATTTCATTTTATTTTTATTTTGTTGTTTCAATTTTCTTATTCTAAGTGAACATGTAATACTTCTGTATTTTTTTTTAAAATTAAAGTATTTTAAAAGTATTTAAATCTTTGTAAGGATACAATGAATGTCCAAGTAAGTCTGTGAGAAATAGGAAGGCTCCTTAATACTAGTTAATTCACTTCTTCATGTTATAATGTGAAAACCAAGGTCAAGAGAGGAGAAGAGACTTGGCTAAGATTAGAATTTTGATATTTTGACTTCTAGCCCACTAATCTTTCTTACTACCCATGTTTAATCAAACAACTAGGTACAAACTTATTTGAAAAGAGACAACAGTTGCCTGGTTTGTCTATAATCACTAGTTCCAAGGAACAGGCTGAAGATTTATCTCACATTGCACATCCAATATGAGCTCATCTTAATCCTTACCATAGCCCTGCACTTGAAGAATGGACATTTTCTCCTACTCAGAGGCAACAGAGACTTCAATAAGTACTCAAAGTTCATAAAGCAAATGGGAGGCCCACTCAGGGTCTAAATCCAGACAGAACACTCTCCTCCAGATGTTTAGCTGAAAACAGTTATGAGGATCTCTAGCTTATGCTTCAGGTAATGAACTTGCCAAGGCTAGATAGTTCTTTATGTCACTTACAAAGCCAAGTTATTGGAAAACTCCTTCTCTGGGTGTCTGAGTCAGATGTGTTATCAATCACCTACTATAAATTATTAAATGATTAAAAGTGATATAAAGCAAGGCAGCTGAAAGCCAGCAGAAACTATTTCCCTTCTGAGCATGCTGGGAGAAGGTTCCCTCATCTTCTCTCAATATACATGCAGACAAAACAAAGTCATTTTACCACTGTGCCCTGCTTCCCTCTCACAATGTTTTTCTTGGAGATGTGAAAGCTGAACAGTGTAGGCCTTGACTGAATGGAAGAAAGACAGTGAACCAGACAAGGAAACCTTCCTTTGAGGGCACCTAGCATGGCAGTGGGATACAGTGGAGAGTGTACCAGTTTTGGGAGCACACAAAGTGAATTTGAATCTTTCCCCTGTCAAGCATTGATAGTAGAACCTCAGCTAGATCCTCTCATCTTTCTGAGTCTCAGTTTTCCTTCATCTAACAAATGGTACAAAATGGGTTTCAGCCTTCTCACTTGCTTCCATCTTTTTTGTTTCTCTTTTAAATGCCTCTTCCCTTTCTTCCAATAATTTGGCACTGGAAATTCTGCCCTTTCCTTGGATTGTAAGCTTGCTCAAACATTCTCAGGCCTCTTGAGCGCCAAACCAGTGCTTTGTGGTTTGTAGTCTGCAAACTGCAAATACAAAGCAGATTTCCGCTGCATGCTTACATATCCCAGTGCTTTTCGTGCCTCCAGCAGTTCAAACAGAACATTCCTAATGGAGTGGACTGGGGGGTGCGGCTTACCACCAATCACTGAAAGCTTCATCCACTGGAGACCAGATGGACTCTAAGGCTGCCAGCTCCTTGGCCCTGGAAAAAAGGACTTGCCAGGAGAAGACTGATCCCACTGTGGATGTAAGCTACCCTTATCCAGAGGCCCATTGCAGAGCACAAAGAACATTAGACTAAGAATTACATAGTCCTGCAATGTGCCCTTGCGCAAGTCACAACCCTTCTCTGGAACACAGATTTTCCTTTTGAAAATGAGGATAATAACCTCTGATCCACCCATTTCACAGGGCAGGATTCCAATAAATCATAAGCAGGCATGCTTTATAATATTTACTGCTCTGTTTACACATGTGTTATTATTATTATTGCAGAGGGATCAACCTACATATCCACCTCTGAAAGTTTGAGCAGGAATAGCCTAAGACCAGGACAATTTGTTAAACCAGGGTTTGAGGCCTCTTGAGAAACACAGTGAAGACAACGATGTACCTGATGATGAACTTCAGACTCCGAAACAAAGAGAGGAGAACAAATGAGCCAATTTAGGCAAAGTCACAAAAATTGCTCCAGGAGGGTAGGAGGCTCATCCTTGGGAAGTAGAACAAAAACATGTACCTAATCTTAGAACCAAGGGTTACTCATCTGTGAAGGATATTTAGTAGCATAAAAAAAGTAGTGTTCTGTCTCTAAGGAGCTTCTTTGACACTGAAAAAACTTGGATGCTTTTTGGGGACCTCCAAATAACTGTGGTTTCACAAAAAAAGGCTGTTCCAAGGCTAGCCATGAGAACTGAAGTCTCTTTGGGGTAGTATCCTTCTCCAAAGGATGAGCAGAGCGTATTTGGCAGAGTTAGCTTTAGAGCTTGAAAACAGAATGGGAAATCAACATCAATAGGCCCCAAAGAAAGTGAAAGAAAGAAAAAATATATAAAACAACCTTGCAGCAAGGGCCTAAGAGTGCGTGGTTTGGTTCAGAGAAGTTTGAAAAATAAGGGAAAGTTTTAGCATAGGTCAGAATCCAGTGAAGACAGTCTAGAGGCAGGGATGGGATAGTTAAACTCCTAGAAAGTGCGCCAGACATAGGCTAGAAACCTATAATTATCTTCTTGTGCTTCCTTGCTTCTCTCTATATCCCTAATATCACAGCTTCCTTACTTGGCCTTCCTAGTGCTGCATTCTCCAAGGACCTTGTCTCCAGAATGTTCTTGTGAAATGGCACTGTTGAGATACTCCTATCTAGACTGGGCCAGCAAACCTTAACAGCTTCTACCTTGCCCCAACTTAAGCTTCAGTTACTTTCCACAAGGCCCTTACATCTATCCTCTCTGGGTCAGTGGATTTCTGCAGGTTTTACTTCAGTACTTCATTTTTAATCCTTTCGCTTTTATCAAAAAGATGAAACAACTTTTGTCATGTGAAAGAAGAAATCTTTCAGTGTACATTTTTCTTTACAAGAGAGGAAGGGAAACCCTAGGAGGTGAAAGGACCAGTCCCAAGGGCAACTAGAACAGCTGTGGCAGAGCTGGGAAAGCATCCTGGTTCCCTGACTCCTAGTTCTATGTCTCTTCACCCTGTCTTGTTGCCTCTAGCATGCTGCATCTGTCTGTTTACAAATCACCACGTTTAGTCACATATAAGGAGTTAATACAAATAATCAGTCACATATAAGGAGTTAATCTTCAATAGTCAGTGATTTTTATGTAAAGCATATTTCTACCAAGTAGTCCAAGTCAGAAATCTGGGCAGAATTTCTGACTTCTTCTCCCCTCAATGCCCTCTTTGCCAGTATCTAATCAGTTATTAAATTTCACCTGTTCTCTGCCCTAAGTAACAATGAGATCATCTCCATGCCCCATCTAGGCCACCACCACTTCCACTTAGTGTCCTAACCTGACTTTTGCTTTTGTTTTGATCTCCATTTTGCACCTCGCTGCCTCATGTCCAAATTCTCCCTTTCTATCCAAGTCCCAGAGTGACAAATAAATACCATTTCATATACTGACAAATAAATTCTTCATGACTGTCTGGTGCATCATGTTGGAAAGGATTATGTGGCTCTATCAGGGCTTATTGGAAGAGAGTACTATGACCGTTTACCACTGTACATGACTGTATATCAGTGAAGTGGGGGTTGGGGGTTTGTGAGTGACAGTATGTGATCTGTATATTTGTTGACTTTGTTTGCCGCTATACATGACTGTATTTCATTGGAGTGGGGGTTGGGGGTTTGTGAGTGACATTATATGGTTTGATTTGTTTGACTTGGACCAGCTCCTTTGGATAAATGGTTTGAGAGAGTGGTTGGCTTTGATTTTGGCTTATTTGAAATATTGACTTTTGGATCAACCCCAATCCTCACCCTCACTTTGACTTATCCCACTCCCTTTGGGACAGTCTGCAGGAAATTGTTCTTGAATAATGAATAAGTTTTCAGGACTCCATGACCCAGTCTGTACCAGGAACTTGGACTTCTGTCTATGTTGTGGATGTTGGGAGAGGAGGGGAGAGGTGCAGGGTGCAAAGGATAGGAAAGCTAAAACCAGTGTGTATAAGCTACAACCCATGTATATTCTCTGGTTTGTGTATGCCCAGCCAAGTGCCAGGAAAGAATTGGTAGGATTAAAGGAACACAAAATTTCTGCCCTGTGCAAACTCAGTCTTCATGCCTAGGTTCAAATACCTGTTGGATCATTATTGGAGCTCATAACTTCATGAATATCTTTTTTTATTTGCTAAGCATCCTAGAGAAATGTAAATTCCTAAGAAATAAATATCTTATTTTACTATTTCCACAACTAGGCCTAAAAAGTACTTCCTCCAATTTTCACATTTCTCAGGAAAATCCATTTTTCCAAATGCATAGAAAAAGATGTGGACTTCTTTTTGCTCTGGCAATTATGTCCCTCCCCAAATAACCCTTTCCATAGTTGTATCAATTAAGAACTGAACTTATCCATGAATAAAAAACTCTCCATAAATGGTAATTATTAGGGATTTAATTTGTCTTACATAACAAGAAACCCAGAATTAGATGGTTCCTTGATTCTCTGAGAGATCTAAGCTTTTGATCTTCCACTCAGCCCAGTCTGCCACATAGAGTTGTGACAATTTTTATTGTCCAGTGGTGCCCAGTGAGGAGGTAAGTGAAAGCTAAAACAGACCTTTCACTCATAGACAATAACTTCTCCCCTTTCTCACAGAGGTATTATCTAGTTTAGCTATTGTCAACCATATCTTCTCTATTCTACTCCACTAGTTGATGTGACTATTTTTATGCCAGCACCATGCTAATTCAATTACTGTAGCTTTGTAATAACTTTGGAATTCAGATAATGTGAAAATTCTAGCTATATTATTTTTCAATATCATTTTGGCTATTTGATGTCTATTGAGATTTCATAGGAATTTTAGGATGGAGTTTTCCATTTCTACACACAATTTTATTGGGATTTTGATAGGAATTGCATTGAACATACACATCATTTTCTGTAGTATTGACCTCTTAAGCATATTGTTTAAGCTGACCCCAAAATATTTTCTTATTTTGATGCTATTGTAAATAGAATTGTTTTATTTATATCCTTGTCAGATTTTTCATTGTTAATGTACAGAAACATAATGGATTTTGGCATGTTGTATTTATATTCTGCAACTGTTGAATTTGTTTGCATTAATAAGCTCAAGCTTCCATAACAAAATGCTGCAGTTTGGGTGGTTTACATAACAGAAATTTCTTTTCTCATAGTTCTGGAGGCTCCATTTGCAAGATCAAATTCCAGTTGACTTGGTTTCTGGTGAGGTCTCTCTTCCTGGCTTGAAGACAGCTGCCTTCTCATTATATCATCACATGGCCTTTCCTCAGTGAATGTGCTTGAAGAGTGAGCTCTCCAGTGTCTTTTCTTATAAGTACACTAATTCTACCAGATGAGAGCCCCATTTTTTGACCTCATTTAACTTTAATTACTTCTTTACTCCAAATACAGCCACACTGGCAGTTAGGGTCTCAAATATAAATTGTGAGGGTAGAGGGAGACACAAAAATTTAGTCAATTTATTAGTTCTAACAGTTTTTCCCCTGGGAATCTCTAGAGATTTCCACCGATAAAAATCACATTATCTCCTCCAACTAGCATCAACAGCATATACATTCTTCTTATCTGCACACACCATACTCTAAGATCGGCCACATTCTCAGCCATAAAGTAAGTCTCAATAAATTTAAAAATTCAGAATCATACCAAGTATACTCTCAGAACAGTGAAATAAAAATAAATATCAAGAAGGCCTCAAAAAACCACACAATTACATTGAAATTAAAGGACTTTCTCCTGAATGACTTTTGGGTAAACAATGAAATTAGAGCAGAAATTTTAAAAAAATCCTTGAAATTATTATTTTTTTCTTGTCTATTCACTCTAGCTAGGACTTCCAGTATCATAAGGAACAGAACTGGTGAGAGCAGGCATCCTTGTCTAAAAAAACCTATCTTAGAGGAAGAGCTTTCAGTTTTTGACCATTGAGCTTGACTTTAGCTGTGGGTTTTTAACATGTGGCCTTTACTATATTGAAGTATTGTCCTTCCATTCCTAGTTTGTTGAGTTTTTTTTTTTTTTTTAATTACGAAAAGGGTTTGAATTTTATCAAATGCGTTTTCTGCACCTATTGAAATGATAATGTGGGCATCTTTTCTTCATTCTGTTATTGTGGTATATTATATTGTTTTGTTTTCATATGTTGAGACATCCTTGATTTCAAAAAATAAGCCCATTTTGGTCATGGTGTATAATTCTATTAATGTCCTTTTGGATGCATTTTGTTAGTTTTTTGTTGAGGATTTTTGAATCCATACTCATAAGGGATATTAGTTTGTATGTTTTTTTTTTTTTTTCTATAGTGTCATTGTATAGATTTATTATCAAGGTAATGCTGTCTACATAGAATGAGTTAAAATGTCTTCCTTCTTTGATATAGTTCAGATGTTTTTCCCCTCCAAATCTCATGTTGAGATGTGATCCCCAATGTTGGATGTGGGGCCTGATGTGAGGTGTTTTTGCAAAGGGGGTGGATCCTTCATGGATGGCTTTGTGCCTTCCTTGTGGTAGTGAGTGATTTTTCATTCTCTTAGTTTATATGAGAGCTGTTTAAAGAACCTGGGAGCTCTTCCCTTCCCTCTTACTCCTCTCACCATGTGACATGTCTGCTCTTACTTCCTCTTCTACCGTGATTGTAAGCTTCTTGGGGTCCTCACCAGAAGCAAATACTGGCACTATGCTTCTTGCACAGTCTGCAGAACTGTGAGTGAAAATAAACCTTCTTTCTTTATCAACTACCCAGCCTCAGATATTCCTCTATAGAAACCCCAAACAGACTAATACACTTCTCTTCAATTTTTTGCAAGATTTTGAGAAGTATTGGTGTTAATTCTTTTTAAAATGGTTAACAGGATTCATTAGTGAAGCCATCTGGTTTTGGGCATTTCTTTTTTGGGAGGTTTTTATGATTTGGTCTTGGTGTGTTCTGTGTTTCTAGCAATTTTCTCATTTAATCTCTATTATCTAATTTGTTGGTATGCAATTGTTTATAATACTTCTTATAATTGTTGTTATTTCTGTAAAATCAATAGTGATGTCTCCACTTTCATTTCTGATTTCAGTCACTTGAGTCTTCTATCTTTCATTTTCAGTCAATCTAGAAAAGGGTTGTCAATTTTGGTGATTTTTTTCCAAATAACTTCTTCTTCACTTCATTGATTTTCTCTATTTGTGTTTTATTTTTATCTGCTCTGATTTTTATTATTTCCTTCTGCTGTTTTCGAGTTAATTTTTTTCTTCTTTTTCTAGTTCCTGAAGATGTCAAGTTGAGTTGTAGATTTGATATTTTTTCAGTGTAATCATTTAGACTTATACATTTTCATTTTAGCCCTCCTTTTACTGTATTCCATAAGCTTTTGTATGTTGTGTTTAAATTGTTATTTGTCTCAGGATATTTTCTAATTTCTCTTGTGATTTCTCCTTTAATCCATTGGTTGTTTAAGATTGCGTTGTTTGATTTTCACATATTTGTGGATTTTACAGTTTTCCCTCTGTTATTCTATTTCCATTTATTTGTTTTCAGAATAGATACTTTATATAATTTCAAGCTTTTAAATTTATTAAGACTTGTTTTGTGAACTAAACATGGTCAATCCCAGAGAAAGTTCCATGTTCACTTGAGAAAAATGTGCATTCGGCTTTTGTTGCATGGAGTGTTCTGTGTATGTTTTAGGTCCAATTAGTCTGCAGTGCTGTTCATATTCTATATTGCATAATTGATTTGTGTCTGTTGTTCTATTCATATTTGAAAGTAGCATTTTAGTCTCCTAGGATTATTATAGAACTGTTTGTTTCTCCCTTCGATTCTGTCAATGTGTGTTTCATACTTTTAGTAGCTCTGATGTTTGGTTGCTGTATGTTTATAATCATTATATCTCAGTGAATTGATTTCTTTATCATTATGTAATGTCTTACTTTGTCTCTTATAATAGTTTTTATCTGAAAATCTATTCTATCCTATATTACTGTAGCCATTCCTGTTCTCTTCTGGTAACTATTTGTATAAAATATTTTATATAATTTTTTAATTTTTTAAAATTAATTTTTAATACATAGTAGGTGTGTGTGTGTGCATATATATATATATATAGGGTTCATGAGATGTTTTGATACAGGTATGCAATGTTAAATAATTACATTATGGGGAAAGGGGTATCCATCCCCTTCTTTGTGTTACAAACAGTCCAATTACTCTCTTTTAGTTATTTTAAAATGTACAGCTACGCTATTATTGACTACAGTCACTCTGCTGTGCTCTCAAATACTAAGTCTCATTCATTCCTTCTAACTACTTTTTTTTCATAACCATTAACCATCTCCAACTCCCTCCCAGCCACCTACTACATTTTCCAGCCTCTAGTAACCATCCTTCTACTCTCTATGTCCATGAATTCAATTTTTTTAATTCTTAGATCCCACAAATAAGTGAAACCCTGTGATGTTTGTCTTTCTGTGCCTGGCTTATTTTATTTAGCATAATGAACTCCATTTCCATTGATGCAAATGACAGAATTTCATTCTTTTTATGGTTGAATAGTATTCCATTAAGTATAAGTACCACATTTTCTTTATCCATTCATCTGTTGGACACTTACATTGCTTCCAAATCATGGCTATTGTGAACAGTGCTGCAACAAACATGGGAGTGCAGATATCTCTTCAATATACTCATTTTCTTTTTGGGGGTTATATATTCAGCAGTGAGATTGCTGGATCATATGGTAGCTCTATTTTTTGTTTCCTGAGGAACCTCCAAACTGTTCTCCAGAGTCATTGTACTAAATTAGATTCCCACCAACAGTGTACAAGTGTCCTCTTTTCTCCACAAGCTCGCCAGCAATTGTTTTTGCCTGTCTTTTGGATATAAGTCATTTTACCTGAGATTAGATGCTGTCTTATTGTACTTTTGATTTGCATTTCCTTGATGATGAATAATGTTTAGCATCTCTTCATATGCCTGCTTGACATTTGTATGTTTTCTTTTGATAAATGTCTATTCAGATATTTTGCCGATTTTTTGATCAGATTATTAGATATTTTTCTTATAGAGTTGTTTGAGCTACTTATATATTCTGGTTATCAATCCCTTGACAGATAAGTAGTTTTCAAATATTTTCTCCAATTCTGTGGGTCGTATCTTCACTTTGTTGGTTTTATCCTTTGCTGTGCAGATTTTCAACTTGATATGATCTCATCTGTCCATTTTTGCTTTGGTTGCCTGTACTTGTCAGGTATTGCTCAATAATTTTTTTCCCCACACCAATGTTTTGGAGATTTCCCCCAATGTTTTGTTGTAGTAGTTTCACTGTTTGAGGTCTCAGATTTAAGTCTTTAATTCATTTTGATTTGAAGTTTGTGTATGATGAGAGATAGAGGTATAGTTTCATCCTTCTACATATGGACATCCAATTTCCCCAGCATCATTTATTGAAGAGACTGTCTTTTCTCCAATGTATACTTGGCACCTTTGTCAAAAATCAGCTCTCTGTGGGTGTGTGGATTTGTTTCTGGGTTCTCAATTCTGTTGCATTGGTCTATGTGTCTATTTTTATGCCAGTAGCATGCTGTTTTGGTTACTATAGCTCTATAATATAATGTCAAGTGATATGATTCCTCCAGTTTTGCTTTTTTTTTGCTTAGGATAGCTTTGGTTGTTCTGTTTTTGTGTGTGTGTGTGTGATTTCACATAAATTTTAGATATTTTTTTCTATTTATGTGAAAAATGTAATTGATATTTTGATAGAAATTGCATTGAATCTGTAGATTGCTTTGGATAGTATGTACATTTTAACAATATTGATTCTTCTAATCCGTGGACATGAACTATTTTTCCATTTTTTGGGGTCCTCTTCAATATTTTCATCAATGTTTCATAGTTTTCATTATAGAGGTCTTTCATTTCTTTGGTTAATTTCTAGGTATTTAATTTTTTTGTTTGGTTATTGTCAATAGAATTACTTTTTTATTTCTTTTGTAGATTCTTCACTGTTGGCATTTAGAAATGCTACTGATTCTTGCATGTTGATTTTGTATCCTGCAACTCATTGAATTTATTTATCACGTCTAACAGTTTTTTTTTTGTGAGGAGTCTTCAGGTATTTCTAAATATAAGATCACATCTTTTGCAAACCATATTAATTTCACTTGTTCCTTTCCAATTTGGATGCCCTTTATTACTTTATCTTGTCTGGTTTTTATATGAAATATTTTGCTATACTTTTATTTTCAACCTATGTATGTTCTCAGATCTAAAGTAAGTCTCTCAAAAGACACAATAGAGTTGTACCCCGTGTATTCATTCTGCCACTCTATGTCTTTGATTGGGATGTTTACCTATTTAAGTTTAAAGTAATTACTGATAAGAGATGACTTCTTTTTGCCATTTTATTATTTATTTTCTGTATGTCTTATAGCGTTTTGTGTCTTATTTTCTCCATTATTGCTTTCCATTTGCTTTTATTTCTGTAGTGACAAGTTTGCATCTATTTCTGATATTCTTTTGTGTGTATCCTGTAGATATTTTCTTTTTGGTTACTATGGGAATTACGTATAACATTCTAATGTTATAATACATTCTAATGTTATAAACTGATACCACCATAATTTTAGTCACACACAAACATTCTACTCCTTTTCCACCTTACCCTTCCCCACTTTATATTATTGATGTTACAGATTATACTTCTATATATTATGTACCTATTTACATGTATTATACTTATTTATCTGTTAAATCCTATAGAAAAATAAAAAGTGGAGTTACATACCAAAACTAAATTAATATTGATTTTTATATTTTTCCATGTATTTACCTTTACTAACGGGCTTTATGTTTTTTGTGGCTTTCAGTTCCTGCCCATAATCTTTTCATTTCAACCTGAAGAATTCCCTTTAGCATTCCCTGTAAGGAAACTGTTGTGGTAATGAGCTCCCTCAGCTTTTGTTTTTTGGGGAATGTCTTTATTTCTCCTTTAGTTTTGAAAGACAGTTTTGCAAGATGTAGAATTTTTAGTTGGCAGGGTTTTTGTTGTTGTTGTTGCTGTTTTTTCAGGTCCTTAAATACATTAGCCCTTTTGACCTGCAATATTTCTGTTGGGAAGTCCACAACCCCACTGAGAATTTCTTGGTCATTACGAGGTACTTTTTTTTAATGTTTCCAAGATTCTTTCCATGTTTTTGGCTTCCAGTTTGATTACAATGTGTCTTAGTGTAGGACTCTTTAGTTATATTCTATTTGAAGTTCATTGAGCATCTTGGATTTGTAGATCCATGTCTTTTCTTAAATTTGTGAAATTTTCAAGCGTTATTTTTTTCAAACCTCTCCTTTTCTCTCTCTCTTCTCCCTTGGGGATTCCTATAATGCATATATTATTTACTTTGACGCTGTACCATAAGTCCTTAGTCTCTTGTTCATCAGTTTTTCTTTCTTTGTATACATTTAAGAGGTACAAATACAAGTGCAATTTTATTATATGGAGATATTACACAGTGGTGAAGTCTGGGCTTTTAGTTGTATCCATCGCCTGAATAACATACTTTGTCACCATTAAGTAGTTTCTCATCATCCAGCCCCTCCCATTCTTTCAAGTCTTCAATGTCTATTATTTCCCATTCTATATTTATGTGTATCATTATTTAGCTCACATTTATAAGTAAGAATATGCAGTATTTAACTTTATGTTTCTGAGTTGTTTCACTTGAGATCATGACCTCCAGTTGCACCCAAGTTGCTGCAAAACACATGATTGCATTATTTTTATTGCTGAATGGTATTCCACATCTTCTTTATCCAGTCACAGACATTTAGGATGATTTCATGTCTTTGCTATTGTGAACAGTACTGTGATAAACATGTATCTTTCTGAATAGTACTGTGATAAATACATGAGTGTATGCGTCTTTTTGATATAATGACTTCTTTTCTTTGGGTACATCCCCAGTAGTGGGATTGCTGGATTGAATGGCAATTCTATTTTCAGTTCCTTAATAAACCTCCATACCTTTTTTCCATAAAGTTTGTACTAATAATTTACATTCCCACTGACAGTGTATAAGCACCTTTTCTTCACATAATTGCCAACATCAGTTATTTTTAAATTTTTAAATAATAGCCATTCTGACTGGTGTACAATAATATCTCATTGTGGTTTTAATTTGCATTTCCCTGATGATTACTGATGTTGAGCATTTTTTCACTTTTGTTGATCATTTGTATGTCTTCTTTTGAAAATGTCTATTCATATCATTCACCTACATTTTGATTGAATTATTTGTGTGTGTGTGTGTGTGTGTGTGTGTTTTTTATTTTAGAGTTTACAAAGCACTTTAATCTTCTTTCTTTCATTTCTATTATGTGGGCTCCCTCACCTTTCTAACCATTGGTAAACTCAAGAGAAATGATGCCTGAAATAGTGTATCATTCTCAAGTCACCAGGGACATATTCAGTAAAGGATTTTACAATCTCAAGAGAACCATATTCCAAGGCAGTAGTAGCACACAATAGTATGTAGCACTGTGGACATTGCTGCACAGGAGAGCTCACTCAATAGGCTCTATGGAGCTGTTTAGAGAGTTCGAATGTCCCACTACTTATGGTGAAGGGAAACTTGAAAGATGCCGTACTGCTTTCCAGAATCACTGATGTGCAGGCAAATCATACCCATAGTATGGTAAAGAGCCACCAGAAGGGATTGGGAAGACCTGGCTGCCTACAAGCCATTAATCCCCTTCCAGGCACACACATGAAATTTTCAGAGGAAGATAACACATCTCATCTATTCTCCAATCTAGTAAGGCTGGCATTACCAGATGCATGAGTCAATGATCCAGACAGAACTCTCTCCCATACTTCAGATCGCCATTGCACAATTTGGCCCTGGGAAAGAGAGTTCCACATTGATATAATACTTCTCATGGACTGGGCGTGGTGGCTCATCCTTGTAATCCCAGCACGTTGGGAGGCCGAGGTGGGCAGACCACCTGAAGTCAGGAGTTTGAGACGAGCCTGGCTAACATGGTGAAACCCCATCTCTACTAAAAATACAAAAATTAGCTGGGCGTGGTAGTGCATGTGTGTAATCTCAGCTACTTGGGAGGCTTAGGTGGGAGAAGTGCTTGAACCCAGGAGGTGGAGGTTTCAGTGAGCTGAGATCATGCTACTGCACTCCAGCCTGGGTGACAGAGTGAGATTCCATCTAAGAAATAAATAAATAAATAAATACTCCTCATGAAGTTTAGAAACTGGCTACAACTATCAATGTCTGGTCTTGCCTTCAGTATCATAGTGCTTTGCATAGCTAACACAACTCTATGTCAACTATGAAGAGCATTAACTCCTGGAGCACCACCACAGCCAAAGCCAATAGCTCTTTTTTCAATGTTACTGTTTGCAGCAAAGCTCCAGCATTTGCTTGAGCTAGCTTTGGCCTTGTGCCTACTATGAAACCCTGTGCCCCTAACATCCTAGTTCATGGTATCAGCAGCATTAGCTGTGGACCCAACAATCTGAACTATTTTTAAATTTTTTTAATTTTTAATTTCTCTGGGTACATGGTAGGTACATGTATTTATGGGGTACATGAGATATTTTCATACAGGCATGCAATACATAATAAATGCTTTATAGAAAATGGGGTATCCATCCCCCAAAACATTTATCCTTTGTGTTACAAGCAATCCAATTATATTCTTTGTTGTTGTTTAAAAATACACAATTAAAGTATTTTGACTATACACACCCTGTTGTGTTATCAAATACTAGGTCTTATTTATTCACTTTAAATATATTTTTTTGGACCCATTAATCATCCCCACCTCCTCCTCATCCACTATTACACTTCCCACCCTCTAGTAACCATTCTTCTACTTTCTATGTCTATGAGTTCAATTGATTTGATTTTTAGATACCACAAATAAGTGAGAACAAGTGATGTTTGTCTTTCTGTGCCTGACTTATTTAATTTAGCATAATAAACTTCATTTCCATTCATGCAAATGACAGGATCTCATTCCTTTTTTATGGCTGAATAGTACTCCATTGAGTATAAGTTCATTTTCTTTATCCATTCATCTGTTGGACACTTAGGTTGCTTCCAAATCATAGCTATTGTGAACAGTGCTGCAACAAATGTGGGAGTGCAGATATCTCTTAGATATACTCACTTCCTTTCTTTTGGGTATATACTTAGCAGTGGAATTGCTGGATCATATGGTAGCTCTATTTTTAGTTTTTTAAGGAAACTCCAAACTGTTCTCCACAGTGATTTTACTAATTTACATTCCCACCAACAGTATTGAGGGTTCTCTTTTCTCCACATCCTTGCCAGCATTTGTTATTGCCCGTCTTTTGGATATACACCATATTAACTGAGAGATAACATTTCATTGTAGTTTTGATTTGCATTTCTCTGATGATCAATGATATTGAGCATCTTTTCATAGGCCTGTTTGCCATTTGTATGTCTTCTATTGAGAAATGTCTATTCAAATCTTTGCCTGTTTTTAAATTGGAATTTTAGCTTTTTTTCCCTTTGTATTACTCTATACATACTCTAGTTATTAATCTCTTGTCAGATGGGTATTTGCAAATATTTTCTCCCATCCCATGGATTGTCTCTTCACTTTGTCAGTTGTTTCCTTTGCTGTGCAGAAGCTTTTTAACTTGATGTTATCCCATTTGTCAATTTTTGCTTTGGCTACCTGTGCTTGTGGGGTTTGATTCAAGAAATTTTCGCCCAGAACAATGTCCTAGAGAGTTTTGTCAATGTTTTCTTCTTGCAGTTTCATAGTTTGAGGTCTTAGATTTAAGTCTTTAATCCATTTTGGTTTGATTTTTGTATACAGTGAGAGAAAGGGGTCTAGTTTCATTCTTCTGCATATTGATATTCACTTTTCCCAACACCATTTATTGACGAGACAGTGTATGTTCTTTGCACCTTTGTCAAAAATGAGTGCACTTTGGTGTGCAGACTTGTTTGCTGGGTTCTCAAGTCTGTTCCATTGGTCTTTGTGTCTTTTTTTTTTTTTTTTTTTTTTGTCAAGTACCATACAGTTTGGTTTACTATATCTCTGTAGTATAATTTGAAGTCAGGTAATGTGATACCTCCAATTTTCTTCTTTTTGTTCAGGATAGCTTTGGCTATTCTGTATCTTTTGTGGTTCCACATAAATTTTAATGTTGTTTTTTTCTATTTCTGTGAAGAATATCATTGATATTTTGATAGGAATTGCATTGAATCTGTAGATTGTTTGGGGTAGCATCCACCTTTTAACAATATTGATTCTTTCAGTCTATGAACGTAAAATATCTTCCCATTTTTAGGTGTCACCTTCAATTTTTTTAGCAGTATTTTATAGTTTTCATTGTAGAGATTTTTGACTTTATTGTTTAAGTTAAATTTTAGGCATTTGATTTTATTTGTGGCTACTGTGAATGCGTTTACATTCTTAATTTCTTTTTGGATTGTTCCCTGTTGGCATATAGAATGATACTAATTTTGTATGTTGATTTTGTATCTTGCAGCTTAATGAATTTGTTTATCAGTTCTAATAATTTCTTTGGTGTAGTCTTTAGGTTTTTCTAAATAGAAGATCATATCTCATGCAAACAAGATTAGTTTCACTTGTTCATTTCCAAGTTGGATGCCCTTTACTTCATTTTTTTGATTGTCTTTGAGTTAAAGGTACTTGGTGTTCTATAGCCTTCTTTTACTTACAAATTGACATATTTCTGTAGGTTGGGGAAGTTCTCTGTTATTATTTCTTTGAATAAACTTTCTATCCCTATCTCTTTCTCTACCTCCTCTTTAAGGCCAATAACTCTTAGATTTGCACTTTTTAGGTAATTTTCTAGATCCTGCAGGCATACTTTATTGTTTTTTGTTCTTTTTTCTTTTGTCTCCTCTGACTGTGTTTTTTCAGATAGCTGTCTTTAAGCTCACTGATTCCGTCTTCTGCTTGATCAATTTTACTACAAAAGAATCTGGTATATTCTTTGGTATGCTAATTGAATTTTTCAGTTCCAGGATTTCTCTTTAATTATTATTAATTATTTCAATCTTTTTGTTAAATTATTCTGATAGAATTCTGAATTCCTTCTCTTTGTTTTCTTGAAATTTTTTTGAGTTTTTACAGAACAACTATTTATAATACTCTGTCTGAAAGGTCACGTAGCTCTGTTTCTCCAGAATTGTTCACTGGTTCCTTATTTAGTTAATTTGGTGAAGTCATATTTTCTTTATTATTATTATTATTATTATTATTATTATTATTATTATTATTTTTATTATACTTTAAGTTCTAGGGTACATGTGCATAACGTGCAGGTTTGTTACATATGTATACTTATGCCATGTTGGTGTGCTGCACCCATCAACTCGTCAGCACCCATCAATTCATCATTTATATCATGTATAACTCCCCAATGCAATCCCTCCCTCCTCCCCCCTCCCCATGATAGGCCCCAGTGTGTGATGTTCCCCTTCCCGAGTCCAAGTGATCTCATTGTTCAGTTCCCACCTATGAGTGAGAACATGCAGTGTTTGGTTTTCTCTTCTTGTGATAGTTTGCTAAGAATGATGGTTTCCAGCTGCATCCATGTCCCTACAAAGGACGCAAACTCATCTTTTTTATGGCTGCATAGTATTCCATGGTGTATATGTGCCACATTTTCTTAATCCAGTCTGTCACAGATGGACATTTGGGTTGATTCCAAGTCTTTGCTATTGTGAATAGTGCCGCAATAAACATACGTGTGCATGTGTCTTTGTAGTAGACTAATTTATAATCCTTTGGGTATATACCCAGTAGTGGGATGGCTGGGTCATATGGTACATCTAGTTCTAGATCCTTGAGGAATTGCCATACTGTTTTCCATAATGGTTGAACTAGTTTACAATCCCACCAAGAGTGTAAAAGTGTTCCTATTTCTCCACATCCTCTCCAACACCTGTTGTTTCCTGACTTCTTAATGATTGCCATTCTAACTGGTGTGAGATGGTATCTCATTGTGGTTTTGATTTGCATTTCTCTGATGGCGAGTGATGATGAGCATTTTTTCATGTGTCTGTTGGCTGTATGAATGTCTTCTTTTGAGAAATGTCTGTTCATATCCTTTGCCCACTTTTGGATGGGGTTGTTTGTTTTTTTCTTGTATATTTGTTTGAGTTCTTTGTAGATTCTGGATATTAGCCCTTTGTCAGATGAGTAGGTTGCAAACATTTTCTCCCATTCTGTAGGTTGCCTGTTCACTCTGATGGTAGTTTCTTTTGCTGTGCAAAAGCTCTTTAGTTTAATTAGATCCCATTTGTCAATTTTGGCTTTTGCTGCCATTGCTTTTGGTGTTTTAGACATGAAGTCCTTGCCCATGCCTATGTCCTGAATGGTACTACCTAGATTTTCTTCTAGGGTTTTTATGGTATTAGGTCTAACATTTAAGTCTCTAATCCATCTTGAATTAATCTTCGTATAAGGGGTAAGGAAAGGATCCAGTTTCAGCTTTCTACTTATGGCTAGCCAATTTTCCCAGCACCATTTATTAAATAGGGAATCCTTTCCCCATTTCTTGTTTCTCTCAGGTTTGTCAAAGATCAGATGGTTGTAGATGTGTGGTATTATTTCTGAGGACTCTGTTCTGTTCCATTGGTCTATATCTCTGTTTTGGTACCAGTACCATGCTGTTTTGGTTACTGTAGCCTTGTAGTATAGTTTGAAGTCAGGTAGCGTGACGCCTCCAGCTTTGTCCTTTTGACTTAGGGTTGTCTTGGCAATGCGGGCTCTTTTTTGGATCCATATTAATTTTAAAGCAGTTTTTTCCAATTCTTTGAAGAAACTCATTGGTAGCTTGATGGGGATGGCATTGAATCTATAAATAACCTTGGGCAGTATGGCCATTTTCACGATATTGATTCTTCCTATCCATGAGCATGGTATGTTCTTCCATTTGTTAGTGTCCTCTTTTATTTCACTGAGCAGTGGTTTGTAGTTCTCCTTGAAGAGGTCCCTTACATCCCTTGTAAGTTGGATTCCTAGGTATTTTATTCTCTTTGAAGCAATTGTGAATGGAAGTTCATTCATGATTTGGCTCTCTGTTTGTCTGTTACTGGTGTATAAGAATGCTTGTGATTTTTGCACATTCATTTTCTATCCTGAGACATTGCTGAAGTTGCTTATCAGCTTAAGGAGATTTTGGGCTGAGTCAATGGGGTTTTCTAAATATACAATCATGTCATCTGCAAACAGGGACAATTTGACTTCTTCTTTTCCTAACTGGATACCCTTGATTTCTTTCTCTTGCCTGATTGCCCTAGCCAGAACTTCCAACACTATGTTGAATAGGAGTGGTGAGAGAGGGCATCCCTGTCTTGTGCCAGTTTTCAAAGGGAATTTTTCTAGTTTTTGCCCATTCAGAATGATATTAGCTGTGGGTTTGTCATAAATAGCTCTTATTATTTTGAGGTACGTTCCATCAATACCGAATTTACTGAGCATTTTTAGCATGAAGGCTGTTGAATTTTGTCAAAAGCCTTTTCTGCATCTATTGAGATAATCATGTGGTTCTTGTCTTTGGTTCTGTTTATATGTTGGATTACGTTTATTGATTTGCGAAAGTTGAACCAGCCTTGCATCCCAGGGATGAAGCCCACTTGATCATGGTGGATAAGCTTTTTGATGTGCTGCTGAATCCGGTTTGCCAGTATTTTATTGAGAATTTTTGCATCGAAGTTCATCAGGGATATTGGTCTAAAATTCTCTTTTTTTGTTGTGTCTCTGCCAAGCTTTGGTATCAGGATGATGTTGGCCTCATAAAATGAGTTCGGGAGGATTCCCTCTTTTTCTATTGATTGGAATAGTTTCAGAAGGAATGGTTCCAGCTCCTCCTTGTACCTCTGGTAGAATTCAGCTGTGAATCCATCTGGTCCTGGACTTTTTTTGGTGGGTAGGCTATTAATTGTTGCCTCAATTTCATATCCTGCTATTTGTCTATTCAGGGATTCAACTTCTTCCTGGTTTAGTCTTGGGAGAGTGTAAGTGTCCAGGAAATTATCCATTTCTTCTAGATTTTCTAGTTGATTTGCGTAAAGGCATTTATAGTATTCTCTGATGGTTGTTTGTATTTCTGTGGGGTCGGTGGTGATATACCCTTTATCATTTTTTATTGCGTCTATTTGATTCCTCTCTCTTTTCTTCTTTATTAGTCTTGCTAGCGGTCTGTCAATTTTGTTGATCTTTTCAAAAAGCCAACTCCTGGATTCATTGATTTTTTGGAGGGTTTTTTGTGTCTCTATCTCCTTCAGTTCTGCTCTGATCTTAGTTATTTCTTGCCTTCTGCTAGCTTTTGAATGTGTTTGCTCTTGCCTCTCTAGTTCTTTTAATTGTGATGTTAGAGTGTCAATTTTAGATCTTTCCTGCTTTCTCTTGTGGGCATTTAGTGCTATAAATTTCCCTCTACACACTGCTTTAAATGTGTCCCAGAGATTCTGGTATGTTGTATCTTTGTTCTCTTTGGTTTCAAAGAACATCTTTATTTCTGCTTTCATTTCGTTATGTACCCAGTAGTCATTCAGGAGCAGGTTGTTCAGTTTCCATGTAGTTGAGCGGTTTTGATTGAGTTTGTTAGTCCTGAGTTCTAGTTTGATTGCACTGTGGTCTGAGAGACAGTTTGTTATAATTTCTGTTCTTTTACATTTGCTGAGGAGTGCTTTACTTCCAATTATGTGGTCAATTTTGGAATAAGTGCGATGTGGTGCTGAGAAGAATGTATATTCTGTTGATTTGGGGTGGAGAGTTCTATCGATGTCTATTAGGTCCGCTTGGTGCAGAGATGAGTTCAATTCCTGGATATCCTTGTTAACTTTCTGTCTCGTTGATCTGTCTAATGTTGACAGTGGAGTGTTGAAGTCTCCCATTATTATTGTATGGGAGTCTAAGTCTCTTTGTAAGTCTCTAAGGACTTGCTTTATGAATCTGGGTGCTCCTGTATTGGGTGCATATATATTTAGGAGGGTTAGCTCTTCCTGTTGAATTGATCCCTTTACCATTATGTAATGGCCTTCTTTGTCTCTTTTGATCTTTGATGGTTTAAAGTCTGTTTTATCAGAGACTAGGATTGCAACCCCTGCTTTTTTTTGTTCTCCATTTGCTTGGTAGATCTTCCTCCATCCCTTTATTTTGAGCCTATGTATGTCTCTGCATGTGTGATGGGTCTCCTGAATACAGCAGACTGATGGGTCTTGACTCTTTATCCAGTTTGCCAGTCTGTGTCCTTTAATTGGAGCATTTAGTCCATTTACATTTAAGGTTAATATTGTTATGTGTGAACTTGATCCTGTCATTATGATATTAACTGGTTATTTTGCTCGTTAGTTGATGCAGTTTCTTCCTAGCCTCGATGGTCTTTACATTTTGGCATGTTTTTTGCAATGGCTGGTACCGGTTGTTCCTTTCCATGTTTAGTGCTTCCTTCAGGGTCTCTTGTAAGGCAGGCCTGGTGGTGACAAAATCTCTAAGCATTTGCTTATCTGTAAAGGATTTTATTTCTCCTTCACTTATGAAGCTTAGTTTGGCTGGATATGAAATTCTGGGTTTAAAATTCTTTTCTTTAAGAACGTTGAATATTGGCCCCCACTCTCTTCTGGCTTGTAGAGTTTCTGCCGAGAGATATGCTGTTAGTCTGATGGGCTTCCCTTTGTGGGTAACCCGACCTTTCTCTCTGGCTGCCCTTAAGATTTTTTCCTTCATTTCAACTTTGGTGAATCTGGCAATTATGTGTCTTGGAGTTGCTCTTCTGGAGGAATATCTTTGAGGCGTTCTCTGTATTTCTTGAATTTGAATGTTGGCCTGCCCTACTAGGTTGGGGAAGTTCTCCTGGATGATATCCTGAAGAGTGTTTTCCAACTTGGTTCCATTTTCCCCCTCACTTTCAGGCACCCCAATCAGACCTAGATTTCGTCTTTTTACATAATCCCATACTTCTTGCAGGCTTTGTTCATTTCTTTTTCTTCTTTTGGTTTCTCTTCTCGCTTCATTTCATTCATTTGATCCTCAATCGCTGATACTCTTTCTTCCAGTTGATGGAGTCGGTTACTGAAGCTTGTGCATTTGTCACGTATTTCTCGTGTCATGGTTTTCATCTCTGTCATTTCGTTTATGATCTTCTCTGCATTAATTAGTCTAGCTGTCAATTCTTCCACTCTTTTTTCAAGATTTTTAGTTTCTTTGTGCTGGGTACGTAATTCCTCCTTTAGCTCTGAGAAGTTTGATGGACTGAAGCCTTCTTCTCTCATCTCGTCAAAGTCATTCTCTGACCAGCTTTGATCCGTTGTTGGCGATGGGCTGCGCTCCTTTGCAGGGGGAGATGCACTCTTATTTTTTGAATTTCCAGCTTTTCTGCCCTGCTTCTTCCCCATCTTTGTGGTTTTATCTGTCTCCGGTCTTTGATGATGGTGACATACTGATGGGGTTTTGGTATAGTTGTCCTTCCTGTTTGATAGTTTTCCTTCTGACAGTCAGAAGGACTGTCTGTTGGTCTGTTGGAGATTGCTTGAGGTCCACTCCAGACCCTGTTTGCCTGGGTATCAGCAGCAGAGGTTGCCGAAGATAGAATATTGCTGAACAGCAAGTGTACCTGTCTGATTCTTCCTTTGGAAGTTTCCTCTCAGGGGTGTCCTCCACCTTGTGAGGTGTGGGGTGTCAGACTGCCCCTAGTGGGGGATGTCTCCCAGCTAGGCTACTCAGGGGTCAGGGACCCACCTGAGCAGGCAGTCTGTCCGTTCTCAGATCTCAACCTCCGTGTTGGGAGATCCACGGCTCTCCCCAAAGCTGTCAGACAGAGTCGTTCACGTCTGCACTGGCCCCTGCTGCTTCCCCTGTTGGTCTTCAGCTGTGCGCTGTCCCCAGAGGTGGAGACTACAGAGACAGGCAGGCTTCCTTGAGCTGCTGTGAGCTCCACCCAGTTCGAGCTTCCCAGCGGCTTTGTTTACCTACTTAAGCCTCAGCAATCGTGGGCGCCCCTCCCCCAGCTTCGCTGCTGCCTTGCGGATAGATCGCCGCAGACTGCTGTGTTAGCAGTGAGGGAGGCTCCGTGGGCTTGGGACCCTCCCGGCCAGGTGTGGTATATATCCTCCTGGTGTGCCTGTCTGCTTAAAGCGCAGTATTGGGGTGGGAGTTACCCCATTTTCCAGGTGTTGTGTGTGTCAGTTCCCCTGGGTAGGAAAACGGATTCCCTTCCCCCTTGGCTTCCAGGTGTGGCGATGCCTCGCACTGCTTCAGCTCTCGCTGGTCAGGCTGCAGCAGCTGACCAGCACCGATTGTCTGGCACTCCCTAGTGAGATGACCCCAGTACCTCAGTTGAAAATGCAGAAATCACCGGTCTTCTGTGTCGCTCGCGCTGGGAGTTGGAGACTGGAACTGTTCCTATTCAGCCATCTTGCTCCGCCCCCCTGAAGTCATATTTTCTTGGACAGTCATGATACTTGTGGATGTTCATCTATGTCTGGGCATTGAAGAATCCAGTATTTATTGTAATCTTCTTGGTCTGGTCTTGTTTGTATCTTTTCCTCTTGGGAATGCTTTCCAGATATTTGAAAGGACTTGAGTGTTCTGATCTAAGCTTTATCTGTTTTACAGAGAACCCCAAGCCCGGTACTGTGGTTCTTGCAGACTTGTAGAGGTACTGTCTGAATGGTCTTGGACAAGATCTGGGAGAATTCTCTTCATTACCAGGCAGAGACTCATGTTCTCTTATTTTATTTTCCTTCAAATAAAGAGAGTTTCTCTCTGTTCTGAGTCCCCTGGAGCTGACGCGAAACGACGCAAACATCCTTGATGCTCCTACCACTAGGACTTGCTCTGGGTCAGGCCTGAAATCAACGAAGCATTGAGTCTCACCCAAGGCTTGCTGTAACCACTCCCTGGCTATAGACTATGTTCTCTCAAGGCCCTGGGGACTCTACATTCAGCAGGTAGCAAAGCCAATTAGGCCTATGTCCAGGGTAGCAAGTTCCTCTAGGTCCCAGACAAGTCCAAAGTTGCTGTCTGGGAGCCAGAGACTAGAGTCAAAAACCTGAGAAATCTACCTGGTTTTCTATTTTACTGCAGCTGAAGTGGCACTCACACCACAAGATGCAGACCTCCCCACTCTTCCCTCCCCTTTTCAAAGACAGAGGAGCCTCACTCCATGGCCATTGCCACCACAGTCCCAGGGGTAGTATTGCCGGACTATCTCTTTTGTTCTCTTAAAGCCCAGGAGCTCTTCAGTCAGCTTGTGGTGAATGCTGCCTGGTCTTGGGCTCATCTTTCATGGCAGTGGGCTCTTCTGTGGCCCAGACCCAGTCCAGAAATGCTGTCCAAGAGCCAAGCCCTGGAACTGGGCATCCCAAAAACTGGCTTGGTGCTCTATCCTTCTGTGGCTGAGCTGGTACCTAAAGTTCAAGGCAAAGTCTTCTTTAATTTTTCCTCTACTTTTCTCAATCGAAAGGAGTCTCACCTTGTAGCCACCAAAGCTGGGAATGTGCTGAGTCTCACCTGAAGCCAGCATGTCTGAAAGTTTCACAGAAGGCCCTTGTCATAGTACCTGGGTTTCTCTGCTGGTTATTCAGGGCCCTAGGGCTCTTCAGTTAGCAGGTAATGAATCTCACCAGGACTGGGTCTTTCCCTTCAAGGCAGTGTCTTCCCTTCTGGCCCAGAGTGTCTCTAGAAATGTCATCCAGGAGCTAGTGCCTGAAAAGGTGGCCTCAGGACTTTGACCGGTGCCCTATACTGATGCAGCTGAGATGGCATTCAAAATGCAAGATAAAGTCCTCCCACTTTTCCCTCTCCTCTTTTCAGCAAAGGGAAGGTGCCTCTTTTGGAGCTGTGAACTGTGCAGTCTGGTTTAAGGGGAGGGGGATGCCAGCACTTCTATAGCCACCCAGGCTGGAGTCCCAGTAGGTTACGTGACCCCCAGTCCACTGGCTCGGCCCAGTTCAGCACTAGGACTTATCTAGGAATAGCAGTTCTTGTGGCCTAGGCTGCATTTCAAGTTTACTTGGGATCCCAGAGTACTTTGGCCCATGGTGGTGAGGATTGTGGGAACTCAACTTTGGGCCATTGGAATCAGAGATTCTCACTAGCTAGGGCTGGTTTGAATGCTCTATGCTTGGGTGGGTGCCAGATGAGTTTGGTCTGGTTTTATTTTCTGCTATAACAGGGCACCACTGAGTTCAATACTTCACAACTGCTGCACTGTCCCTCTCCATATTGCACAGAAATGCTCTCTGCACCATATTGCCAATATCGAGGGATGGGGGAGGAGTGGCATTCGCCATTTAAGACTCTTTTTCCCACCTCTTCAGTACCTCTTTCAGTGATATACAGTTAAAATTAGACTCTGTGAGAGCTCATCTTATTTTTAGTTCTAACAATGGTGCTTTTTATGTGGCTTTTTTTTTTCTTAAATTATACTTTAAGATCTGGGTTACATGTGCAAAACATGCAGTTTTGTTACATAGGTATACATGTGCCGTGGTGGTTTGCTGCACCCATAAACTGTCACCTACATTAGGTAGTTCTGCTAAGTTATCCCTCTAAGAGCCTCCCTTCCCCCACAGGCTCCGGTGTGTGATGTTCCCCTCCCTGTGTCCATGTGTTCTTGTTGTTCAACTCCCACTTATGAGTGAGAACATTTGGTGTTTTGTTTTTTGATCTTGTAATTGTCCAGCTTCATCCACTTCCCAGCAAAGGACATGAACTCATCCTTTTTATGGCCACATTTTCTTTACCCAGTGTATCACCGATGGACATTTAAGTTGGTTCCAAGTCTTTGCTATTGTGAACAGTGCTGCAATAGACATATGTGTACATGTGCCTTTATCATAGAATGATTTATAATCCTTCGGGTATATGCCCAGATTGCTGGGTCAAATGGTATTTCTAGTTCTAGATCCTTGAGGAATCGCCACACTGTCTTCCACAATGTTTGAACTAATTTACACTCCCACCAGCAGTGTAAAAGCATTCCTATTTCTCCAGCTCATCTC
This sequence comes from Rhinopithecus roxellana, assembly GCF_007565055.1. NCBI lineage: Eukaryota > Metazoa > Chordata > Mammalia > Primates > Cercopithecidae > Rhinopithecus > Rhinopithecus roxellana. The sequence goes on along the minus strand of NC_044555.1, from coordinate 50,506,310 downwards.
CAGCATCTGTTGTTTCCTGACTTTTTAATGATTGCCATTCTAACTGGCATGAGATGGTATCTCATTGTGGTTTTGATTTGCATTTCTCTAATGATCACTGATGATGAGCATTTTTTCATATGTCTGTTGGCTACATAAATGTCTTCTTTTGAGAAATGCCTGTTCACATCTTTGCCCATTTTTTGATGGGGCTGTTTGTGTTTTTCTTGTAAATTTGTTTAAGTTCTTTGTAGATTCTGGATATTAGCCTTTTGTCAGATGGATAGATTGCAAAAATTTTCTCCCATTCTCTAGGTTACCTCTTCACTCTGATGATAGTTTCTTTTGCTGTACAGAAGCTCTTTAGTTTAATTAGATTCCATTTGACAATTTTGGCTTTTGTTGCCATTGCTTTTGGTGTTTTAGACATGAAGTCTCTGCCCATGCCCATGTATTGCCCAGGTTTTGTTCTAGTATTTTTATGGTCCTAGGTCTTACGTTTAAGTCTTTGATCCATCTTGAGTTGCTTTTTCATAAGGTGTAAGGAAGGTATCCAGTGTCAATTTTCTGCATGTGGCTAGCCAGTTTTCCCAACACAATTTATTAAACAGGGAATCTTTTCTCCATTGCTTGTGTGTGTCAGGTTTGTCAAAGATCAGATGGTGGTAGTTGTGTGGTGTTATTTCTGAGGCCTCCATTCTGTTCTGTTGGTCTATATATCTGTTTTGGTATCAGTACCATGCTGTTTTTGTTACTGTAGCCTTGTAGTAAAGTTTCAAGTCAGGTAGTGTGATGCCTCCAGCTTTGTTCTTCTTGCTGCCTAGGATTGTCTTGGCTATGCAGGCTCTTTCTTGGTTCCACATGAAGTTTAAAGTAGTTTTTTCCAATTCTGTGAAGAAAGTCAGTGGTAGCTTGTTGGGGATAGCACTGAATCTGTAAATAACTTTGGGCAGTAAGGCCATTTTCACGATATTGATTCTTCCTATCCATGAGCATGGAATGTTTTTCCATTTGTTGGTGTCCTCTCTTATTTCCTTGAGCAGTGGTTTGTAGTTCTTTGAAGAGGTCCTTCACATCCCTTGTAAGTTGGATTCCTAGGTATTTTATTTTCTTAGTAGCAATTGTGAATGGGAGTTCACTCATTATTTGGCTCTCTGTTTGTCTGTTCTTGGTGTATAGGAATGCTTGTGATTTTTACACATTAATTTTGTATCCTGAGACTTTGCTGAAGTTGCTTTGATCAGCTTAAGAAGATTTTGGGCTGAGACATTGCAGTTTTCTAAATATATAACCATGTCATCTGCAAACAGAAAATTTGACTTCCTCTCTTCCTATTTGAATACCCTTTATTGCTTTCTCTTGCCTGATTACTCTGGCCAGAACTTCCAATACTTTGTTGAATAGGAGTGGTGAGAGAGGGCATCCTTGTCTTGTGCCGGTTTTCAAAGGGAATGCTTCCAGTTTTTACCCAGTCAGTATGATATTGGCTGTGGGTTTGTCATAAATAGCTCTTATTATGTTGAGACATGTTCCATCGATACCTAGTTTATTGAGAGTTTTTAGCATGAAGAGCTGTTGAATTTTGTGAAAGGTCTTTTCTGCATCTATTGAGATAATCATGTGGTTTTTGTCATTGGTTCTGCTTATGTGATGGATTATGTTGATTGATTTGCATATGTTGAACCACCCTTGTATCCCAGGGATGAAGCTAACTTCATCATAGTGGATAAGCTTTTTGATATGCTACTGGTTTCGGTTTGCCAGTATTTTATTGAGGATTTTTCCATCAGTGTTCATCAGGGATATTGGCTTAAATTTGTCTTTTTTGGTTGTTTCTCTTCCAGGCTTTAGTATCAGGATGATGCTGGCCTCATAGAACGAGTTTGGGAGGATTCCCTCTTTTTCTATTGATTGGAATACTTTTAGAAGGAATGGTATCAGCTCCTGTTTGTACCTCTGGTAGAATTCGGCTGTGAATCCATCTGGTCCTGGACTCGTTTTGGTTGGTGGGCTATTAACTGTTGCCTCGATTTTAGAATATCTTATTGGTCTATTCAGGGATTCAACTTCTTCCTGGTTTACTCTTGGGAGGGAGTATGTGTCTAGGAATTTATCCATTTCTTCTAGATTTTCTAGTTTATTTGCGTAGAGGTGTTTTTAGTATTATCTGATGGTAGTTTGTATTTCTGTGGGATCAGTGTGATATCCCCTTTATCATTTTTTATTATGTCTATTTGATTCTTCTCTCTTTTCTTCTTTATTAGTCTTGCTAGCAGTCTATCCAGTTTGTTGATTTTTTTTTTTTTTTTTAAAAATAACAGCTCCTAGATTCATTGATTTTTTGAAGGGCTTTTTGTGTCTCTATTTCCTTCAGTTCTGCTCTCATCTTAGTTATTTCTTGTCTCATGCTAGCTTTTGAATATGTTTGCTCTTGTTTCTGTAGTTCTTTTAATTTGTGATGTTAGGGAGTCAATTTTAGATCTCTCTTGCTTTCTCTTGTGGGCATTTAGTGCTATAAATTTCCCTCTATACACTGCTTTCAATGTGTCCCAGTGATTCTGGTATGTGGTTTCTTTGTTCTCATCGATTTCAAAGAACGACTCTATTTCTGCCTTCATTTCGTTATTTACCCGGTATTCATTCAGGAGCAAGTTATTGAGTTTCCCTGTAGTTGGGTGGTTTTGAGTGAGTTTCTTAATCCTGAGTTCTAATTTGATTGCACTGTGGTCTGAGAGACAGTCTGTTGTGATTTCTGTTCTTTTACATTTGCCAAGGAGTGTTTTACTTCCAATTGTGTGGTCAATTTTAGAATAAGTGCAATGTGGTGCTGAGAAGAATGTGTATTTTGCTGATTTCAGGTGGAGAGTTCTATAGATGTCTATTAGGTCTGTTTGCTGCAGAGATGAGTTCAATTCCTGGATATCCTTGTTAATTTTCTGTCTCATTCATTTGTCTAATGTTTTCAGTGGGGTGTTAAAGTTTCCCATTATTATTGTGTGGGAGTCTAAGTCTCTTTGTAGTTCTCTAGGAACTTGCTTTATGAATCTGGGTGCTCCTGTATTGGGTGCATGTATATTTAGGATAGTTAACTTTCCTTGTTGAATTGATCCTTTTACCATTATGTAATGGCCTTCTTTATCTCTTTTGATCTTTGTTGGTTTAAAGTCTGTTTTATTAGAGACAGGGATTGCAACCCCTGCTTTTTTTCCCTTTCCATTTGCTTGGTAGATCTTCCTCCATCCCTTCATTTTGAGTCTATGTGTGTCTTTGCATGTGAGATGGGTCTCCTGAATACAGCACACTGATGGGTCTTGACTCTTTATCCAATTTGCCAGTCTGTGCCTTTTAATTGTGGCATTTAGCCCATTTACATTTAACGTTAGTATTGTTATGTGTGAATTTTATCCTGTCATTATGATGCTAGCTGCTTATTTTGCCCATTAATTCATGCAGTTTTTTCATAGCATCAATGGTCTTTACAATTTGGCATGTTTTTGCAGTGGCTGGTACCGGTTGTGCCTTTCCATGTTTAGTGCTTCCTTGAGGAACTCTTGTCAGGCAGGCCTGGTGGTGACAAAATCTCTAAGCATTTGCTTGTCTGTAAAGGATTTTATTTCTCCTTCACTTATGAAACTTAGTTTGGCTGGATATGAAATTCTGGGTTGAAAATTCCTTTCTTTAAGAATGTTGAATATTGACCCCCACTCTCTTCTGGCTTGTAGGGCTTCTGCCGAGAGATCTGCTGTTAGTCTGATGGGCTTCCCTTTGTGGGTAACCTGACCTTTCTCTCTGGCTGTCCTTAACATTTTTTCCTTCCTTGGTGAATATGACAACTGTGTGTCTTCGGGTTGCTCTTCTTGAGGAGTATCTTTGTGGCATTCTCTGTATTTCCTGAATTTGAATGTTGGCCTGCCTTGCTAGGTTGGGGATGTTCTCCTGGATAATATCCTGAAGAGAGTTTTCTAACTTGGTTCCTTTCTCCCCATCACTTTCAGGTACACCAATCAAACATAGATTTGGTCTTTTCACATAATCCCAAATTTCTTGGAGGCTTTGTTCGTTTCTTTTCACTCTTTTTTCGCTAACCTTCTCTTCTCACTTCGTTTCATTAATTTGATCTTCAATCACTAATATCCTTTCTTATGCTATATTGAATCGGCTATTAAAGCTTGTGTGTGCTTCACAAAGTTCTTGTACTGTGGTTTTCAGCTCTATCAGGTCATTTAAGTTCTTCTCTGCACTGCTTATTCTAGTTAGCCATTCGTCTAACTATTTTTCAAGGTTTTTAGCTTCCTTGCATTGGGTTAGAACATGCTCCTTTAGCTCAGAGAAGTTTGTTATTACCGACCTTCTGAAGCCTACTTCTGTCAACTTGTCAAACTCATTCTTTGTCTAGTTTTGTTCCCTTGCTGACTAGGAGTTGTGTTCCTTTGGAGGAGAAGAGGCGTTCTGGTTTTTGGAATTTTTCTGCCTTTCTACTCTGGTTTCTCTCCATCTTTGTGGTTTTGTCTACTTTTGATCTTTGATGTTGGTGACCTACAGATGGGTTTTGGTGTGGATGTCCTTTTTGTTGATGTTGATTCTACTCCTTTCTGTTGGTTAGTTTTCCTTCTAACACACAGGCCTCGCTGCTGCAGGTCTGTTGGAGTTTGCTGCAGGTCCACTCCAGGTGCTCTTTGCCTGGGTATCACCAGTGGAGGCTGCAGAACAGCAAATATTGCTGCCTGATCCTTCCTCTGAAAGCTTCATCCCAGGGGGCACCCACCTGTATGAGGTGTCTATCCGCCCCTACTGGGAGGTGTCTCCCAGACAGGCTATACAGGAGTCAGGGAGCCACTTGGGGAGGCAGTCTGTCCATTATCGGAGCTCGAATGCCATGGTGGGAGAACCCCTGCTCTCTTCACATCTGTCAGGCAGGGATGTTTAGGTATGGAGAAGCTGTCTTCTGTCTTTTGTTCAAGTATACCCTCAGTTGGAAATGAAGAAATCACCTGTCTTCTGCATCAATCTTACTGGGAACTGTAGACTGAAGCTGTTCCTATTTGGCCATCTTCAGAGTTTCCTTGTGTAGACAGTTTTAAACTGGTGTGCTTGCAGGAGGGATACTCAGTGGAGCCTTCTATTTTGCCATCTTTTTCCTCCCTTCTGTTTTTGTTGAGTTTTTTGAGTTCCTTGTAAATCCTGGATATCCTTCCCTTCAGTTGCATAGTTTGCAAATATTTTCTCCATTTTTTCAGGTTGTCTGTACAGTGGGTTGATTATTTCATGTGCTGTGTATAAACTTTTTAATTTAATTAAGTCTCATTTTGCCTATTTTGTTTTTGTTGGCTCTGCTTTTGAGCACTTTGTCATGAATTCTTTGCCTAGACCAATGCCAAGTGAAGTTTTATCTACTTTTTTCTAGTATTTTTATAGTTTCTCCTATTGCATTTAATTATTTCATTCATCTTTAGTTGATTTTTATATATGATGAGAGATAGAGATCGTTTTATGCATATGGTTATCTAATTCTATTTATTTATTTATTTAGACAGTGTCTTGCTCTCTCACCCAGGCTGGAGTGCAGTGGCATGATCTCAGGTCACTGCAACCTCCACCTCCTGGGTTCAAGGGATTTTCATGTCTCAGCCTCCCAAGTAGCTGGGATTACAGTCACTTGCCACCATGCCTGGCTAATTTTTTTTGTATTTTTAGTAGAGACAGGGTTTCACCATGTTGGCTAGGCTGGTCTCGAACTCCAGACCTCAGGTGATCCACCTGCCTCTGCTCCCAAAGTGCTGGGATTACAGGCATGAGCCGCCATGCCTGGCCTTGGTGATGTAATTCTTCCAGTACTATTTATTGAAAGGGTGGCTTTTTCCTGGGCTATGTTTTTGTCACCTTTGTCAAAGATCAGTTGGCTGTAGATACATGTCTTTATTTCTGGGTTCTCTATTCTGTTCCATTATATTTTGTGTCTGTTTCTATACTAATATCATGCTCTTTTGGTTATTATAATCCCATAATTTGAGATCAAATAAGGTGATGCTTCCAGCTTTGTCTTTTGGTGTTAAGATTGCTGTGCTGGAGCTAAATGATGAGAACACATGGAAACATAGAGGGGAACAACAGCCATTGGGGCCAATCGGAAGGTGGAGAGTAGGATGAGGGAGAAGATTAGGCAAAATAACTAATGGGTACTAAGCTTAATACCTGTGGGATGAAATAATCTATGCAACAAATCCCCACGACACAAGTTTACCTATATGACAAACTTTCACATGTAGCCCTGAACTTTAAAGTTAAAAAAAAAAATTGCTTTGGCTATTCAGGCTCTCTTTTTTTTTTTTTTTTTTTTTTGGTTCCATATTAATTTTAGGATTGTGTGTTCAAATTCTGTGAAAATGACAATATTATTTTGAATAGGGATGACATTCAATCTGTAGAGTGCTTTGTGCAGTATGGTCAGTTTAATGATATTAATTCTTCAGATTCATGAGCATGAGATATTCTGCTCATGTTTGTGGCCTCTATAATTTCTTTCATCAATGTTTCATAATTTTTATTGTAGAGATCTCTCACTTCCCTGGTTAAATTTATTCCTGGGTATTTTACATCCTAAATATGTTTTCTCTACATTTTTTGTGGCTAATGTAAATAGGATTGCCTTCTTGATTTTGTTCTCAGCTTGATTAGTATGGTTGTATAAAATGCTACTGATTTTTATATGTTAATTTTGAATTCTGAAACTTTACTGAAATCATTTATCAAATCTAAGAGTTTTTTGGAGGAGTCTTTAGACTTTTCTAGATATAAGATCATACTTTAGAAACAGAGATAACTTAACTCCCTCTATTTCAATTTGTATGCCTTTTATTTTTCTCTTGCCTGATTGCTCTGGCTAAGATTTCCAGTATTGTGTGGATCAGTAGTGCAAGTGGGCATCCTTATCTTTTTTCTGGTTCTTAGGGGGAATACTTTCAACTTTCCACCATTCAGTATAATGTTGGCTCTGGGTCTGTTGCATATGGTATTTATTATTTTCAGGTATGTTCCTTCTATTCCTAGTTTGTTAGAAGGTTTTATCATGAAAGGATGCTGACTTTTATCAAATGCTCTTTCTACATCTATGGAAGTAATCATGTGATTTTTGTTTATTCTCTTTATTTGATGAAGCACATTCATTGATTTTCATATGTCAAGCCATATTTGCATTTCTGAAATAAAGCACATCTGATCATGATATATTATCTTTTTGATGTGCTGTTGAGTTATATTTGCTGATTTTTAAAAATTTTTTTGCATCTATGTTCATCAGGAAGAGTGGTCTGTAGTTTTCTTTTTCGGTTGTGTCATTGTCTGGTTTTGGTATACAGGTGATACTGGATTCATAGAATGAAATAGGGAGGATTCTCTCCTTGATTTTTTAAAACCGTTTCAGGGAGATTGGTACCAGTTTCTCTTTTCATGTTTGGTAGAGTTCAGCTGTGTATTCATCTTTTTTTGGGAAGGGGAGATTTTTATTTTTGATTCAATCTTGCTACTCATTGTTGCTCTGTTCAAGATTTCTATTTTTTTCTGGTTCAATCTTGGGAGGTTGTATGTTTCCAGGAATTTATCCATTTGCCTCTGGGTTTTCTAGTTTGTGAGTGTAGAGTTGTTCATAGCAGTCTCTGATGATCTTTTATATTTCTGTGGTATCAGTTGTAATGTCTTCTTTTTCATATCTGATTATATTCATTTGGATCTTCTCTATTCTTGGTAGTCTAACTAGCAGTTTATTAATTTTATTTATCATTTCAAAAAACAACTTTTCAATTTGTTAATCCTTTGTATTTTTTTTGGTCTCGATTTTATTTAATTCTACTCTTACATTTGTTATTTCATTTTTTCTGCTAAATTTGGGTTTAGTTTGTTCTTGTTTTTCTAGTTCCTTAAGGTGAAATGTTAAATTACTAGTTTGTGATATTTCTGTTTTTTTGAATATAGGCTTTTAATGCTATAAAATTCCCTCTCAGCACTGCCTTTCCTGTATCCCAAAGGTTATGGTAAGTTGTGTTTCAATTTCCATTTATTTCAAAATTCAGCAAGAGGGTGTAGCAACCCTAAATATTTAGGTACCCAACACTAGAGCCCTTAGATTTATAAAACAAATACAATTAGACCTAAAGATAAAAGATATCAATACAATAATAGTGGGGGACTTCTTTGCCCCAATCACAGCACTAGACAGACTGTCAAATATACTGTCCACACACACACACAAAACCATTGGATGTAAATTGGGCTTTAGACTACCCAACAACTGCAGAATATAGATTCTTTTTGTCAGCATGTGGAACATTCTCAAAGATAGACCATGTATAAAGCCACAAAACAAGTCTCAACAAATTTTTATAAATGGAAGTTATATCAAGAATCTTCTCAGACCACAGCAGATTAAAACCAGAAATCAATACAAGGGGAACTTCAGAAACTGCACAAATACGAGAAATTAAACAACATGCTCCTAAAAGATCTTTTGGTAAGCAATGAAATTAAGGCAGAAATTTAAATTTTTTTTTATATGAATGGAAATAGACTCTCTCCCTCTCTCTCTCTCTCTCTCTTTTTTTTTTATGGAGTCTTGCTCTTGTCACCCAGGCTGGAGTGCAGTGGCATGATCTGGACTCACTGAGTGCAGTGGCATGATCTGGACTCACTGCAACCTTGGAAATGGACTCCCTTTAACATGCTATAATGTCCCTTGTCTTATAATGTCTCCACCCAGGCTGGAGTGCAGTGGCACAATCACAACTCACTGCAACCTTCACCTCTTGGAATCAAGCAATCCTCCCACCTCCTGCATAGCTGGGACTGCAGGTACATGCCACAGCACCTGGCTAATTTTTGTATTTTTTGTAGAAATGGGGTTTCACCATGTTGCTCAGGTTGGTCTCGAACTCCAGAGCTCAAGCAATCCATCCACCTCAGCCTCCCAAAGCGCTGGGATTATAGGCATGAGCCACTATGCCTGACTCTCTGTCTTATATTTACTGGTTTATTGAAATAAGTATTTTTAATCTGATATGAGTATAGCTTCTTCTTCTCACTTTTGGGTTTCATCCATATGGAATGTCTTTTTTCCGTTTCTTTCCTTTTAGTCTCTAAGTGTCTTTACAGGGAAGGTGAGTTTCTTTTAAGGAACATACAGTTGGATCATTTTAAAAATTTATTCTGCAGATCTGTATAGTTTAACTGAAGTATTTAATTCATTCATGTTCAAGGTTAATATCAATATGTGAGGTTTTGTTTCTTTCATGTTAATTTTTTATCTAGTTGTCTTATAAATTTTTTGTTTCCTTTTATCTTTCATATTTTTAATTTTTGTGGGTACATAGTAGTACATATATTTATAAGTTACATGAGATGTTTTGATACAGGCATGCAATACATAATAATTACATCATGGAAGATGGAGTATCCATCCCCTCAAACATTTGCTCTTTGTGTTACAACAATCCAATTCTACTGTTTTAGTTATTTTAAAATATACAATTAAATTATTATTGACTACAGTCATCCTGTCATGCTATCAAATACTAGGTCTTATACATTCACTCTATTTTTTAACCCATTAACCATCCTAACCTCCCCCTCAACCTCTGACTACCCTTCTCAGTCTCTAGTAATCATCCTTCTACTCTCTATCTCATTTGGTTCAATTATTTTGATTTTTAGATCCTGAAAATAAATGAGATCATGCAATGATTGTTTTATGTGCCTGGCTTATTTCACATGGAATATGACCTCCAGTTCCACGCATATTGTTTCAAATGATTGAATCTCATTGTTTTCTATGGCTGAATAGTACTCCACTGTGTATAAGTGCCACATTTGCCTCATCCATTCATCTATTGATGGACACTTAGGTTGCTTCCAAATCCTGGCTATTGCCAGCCACGCTGCAACAAACATGGGAGTGCAAATGTCTGTTCAATATACTCATTTCCTTTCTTTTGAGTGTATATCCAGAGATGGGATTCCTGGATCATATAGTAGCTCTTTTTTAATTTTTGGAGGAAATGCCTAACTGTTCACCATACCAGTTGTACTAATTTACATTTCTATCAACAGTTTACTAGCGTTCCCTATTCTTCACATTCTCACCAGCATTTGTTATTCCCTGTCTTTTGGATATTGTATTTTTCAACTGGGGTGAAATGATATCTCATTGTAGTTTTAATTTGTACTTCTATGATAACCAGTGAAATTGAGCACTTTTTTATACACCTGATAGCCATTTGTATGTCTTCTTTTGAGGAATGTCTATTCAAATATTTTGCCCATTTTTAAATTGGACCATTAGATTTTTTTTTTTCCTTGAGAGCTGTTTGAGCTCTTTAAAGATTCTGGTTATTAATCCCTTGTCAGATGGGTAGGTTGAAAATATTTTATCTCATTCTGTGGTTTTGTCTCTTTGTTTTGTTGTTTCCTTTGCTGTGCAGAAGCTTGTTAACTTGATGTGATCACATTTGTTTATTTTTGCTTTGGTTGTCTAAGCTTGTTGGGTATTGCTTAAGGAATTTTTGCCCAGACCAATGTCCTGGGGATTTTCCCCAAGATTTTCTTGTAGTAGTTTCATAGTTGAGATCCCAGATTTAAGATTTAAGTCTTTAATCCATTTGGATTTGATTTTTGTGTATGGAAAGAGATAAGGGTCTAGATTTTTCTTCTGCATATAGATATACAGTTTTTCCAGCACCATTAATTGAAGAGACTATGCTTCTCCCAGTGCATGCTTTTGGCACCTTTGTCAAAAATGAGTATAGGTGTGTTGGTTTGTTTCTGGGTTCTCTATTTTGTTCCATTTGTTTATGTGTCTTTTTTATGCAGGTACTATGCTGTATGAGTTACTATAGCTCTGTGGTATAATTTGAAGTCAGGTAATATGATTCCTCCAGTTTTGTTCTTTTTGCTGAAGATAAATTTGGCTATTCTGTGTTTTTTGTGGTTTCGTACTTGTAGATATTCATCGGTTTCAGGGCACTGAAAAGTTACGTATTATAGTCTTCACACTCTGGGCTTGTTTGTACCCATCCTTTTTTTTTTTTTTTTTTTATTATACTTTAAGTTCTAGGGTACATGTGCATAACGTGCACGTTTGTTACATATGTATACTTATGCCATGTTGGTGTGCTGCACCCATCAACTCGTCAGCACCCATCAATTCATCATTTATATCATGTATAACTCCCCAATGCAATCCCTCCCTCCTCCCCCTTCCCCCCTCCCCATGATAGGCCCCAGTGCGTGATGTTCCCCTTCCCGAGTCCAAGTGATCTCATTGTTCAGTTCCCACCTATGAGTGAGAACATGCGGTGTTTGGTTTTCTGTTCTTGTGATAGTTTGCTAAGAATGATGGTTTCCAGCTGCATCCATGTCCCTACAAAGGACGCAAACTCATCCTTTTTTATGGCTGCATAGTATTCCATGGTGTATATGTGCCACATTTTCTTAATCCAGTCTGTCACAGATGGACATTTGGGTTGATTCCAAGTCTTTGCTATTGTGAATAGTGCCGCAATAAACATACGTGTGCATGTGTCTTTGTAGTAGAATAATTTATAATCCTTTGGGTATATACCCAGTAGTGGGATGGCTGGGTCATATGGTACATCTAGTTCTAGATCCTTGAGGAATTGCCATACTGTTTTCCATAATGGTTGAACTAGTTTACAATCCCACCAACAGTGTAAAAGTGTTCCTATTTCTCCACATCCTCTTCAACACCTGTTGTTTCCTGACTTCTTAATGATTGCCATTCTAACTGGTGTGAGATGGTATCTCACTTAAGAAGACTTTCCATATATTCAAAAGGACTTGAGTGTTTTGATCTAAGCTATATCTGCTTCAGAAGGGACCCAAAGCCTTGTAGTCATTCTTTGAGCCTTGTAGAGGTACTCCCTTGATTGTCTTGGATACAATCTGGAAGAATTATTTAGATTACCAGACAGAGACTCTTGTTCTTTCCCCCTATTTTCTCCCTAACAAATGAAGTCTCTCTCTCTCCTTTGAGCCACCTGGAGATGGGGGTGGAGTGACATAAGCATCCCTGTGTCCACCACCATTGGGACTGCACTGGGTCAGACTTGAAGCCAGCACAGCACCGGGTCTTGCCCAAAGCCTGCAGTAACCACTCCCTGGCTACTACCTATGTTTGCTGAAAGCCCTAGGCCTTTACAATCAGCAGGTGGCAAAGCCATCTAGGCTTATATACTTCCCTTCGTAGCAGCGAGTTCCCCCCAGACCCTCGGCAGGTCCAGGGGTGCTGTCTGGGAGCTGAAGTCTAGAGTCAGAAACCTTAGAAGTCTACTTTATATTCCGTTGTACTGTGTCTGAGCTGGCACTAAAACCAGAAGATTCGGTTCTTCCCATTCTCTTCCCTCATCCTTTAAAGGCAGAGGAGTCTCACTCTGTGGCTACCACCACCCTCAGGCCCATGAGGAGACCACTGTGAGACCACCACCAATGTTGTTGTTGTTGTTGTTGTTGTTGTTGTTGTTGTTTTGAGACAGATTCTGTCTCTTTCGTCCAGGCCGGACTGCAGTGGCCCTATCTTGGCTCATTGTAAGCTCTGCCTCCCGGGTTCACACCATTCTTTCCTGCCTCAGCCTCCTGAATAGCTGGCACTACAGGCGCCCGCCACGGTGCCTGACTAATTTTTGGTATTTTTAGTAGAGACGGGGTTTCACCATATTAATCAGGAAGGTCTCAATCTCCTGACCTTGTGATCCGCGCGCTTCGGCCACCAGTGTTCTTTTAAGGCCCAAGGGCTCTTCAGTCAGCTTGTGGTGAATGATGCCTCACCTAGGACTTCCTTTCAGGAGAGTGGGTTTCTCTATGGCCCAGGACAGGTCCAGAAATGCCATCTGAGAGCTAAATCCAGGATTCAGGGACCCTGTGGCTGAGTTGGTATCTAAGGTGCAAGACAAAGTCCCCTTTACATTTTCTTTCACTCTTCTCAAGCAGAAGGAGTCTTGCCCTGTAGCCACCACGGCTGGGAATGTGTTAAGTCTCATTTGAAGCTATCAAGTCTCAGTGTCTCACCCAAAGCCCTTGATGTAGTACCTGGGTATCTGATGGTTATTCAGGGCCCAAGTGCTCTCCAGTTAGCAGGTGATAAATCTTGCCAGGACTGGGTTCTTCCCTTCAAGGTAGTGGGTTCACTTCTGGCCCAGCATGTGTCAATAAATGTCATCCAGGAGCTAGCTTGTGGAAAGGGTACCTCACAACTTTGACCAGCACCCTATCCTGCTGTGGCTGAGCTGATATCCAAGATTCAAGACAAAGCCCTTCCCACTCTTTCCTCTTCTCTCCTCGCCGGAGGGAAGAGGTCTCTTTTAGACCTGTGAGCTGTGCAGCCTGATGTTAGGGGAGGGATGATGCCTGTTCTCCCTAGGTGCCCCAGCTGATGTCTCAGTAAATCACATGCCCTCACAGTCTAGTGTATTTTGGCTAAGTTCAGCCCTAGGATTTGCCTAGGTGTTGCAGTCCTTGTGGCCTAGACCGATTTTCATCTTTATTTGGGGCCCCAAAACACTTTAGTTTATGGTGACAAGGCTTGCAGGAACTCAAATTCTGACCACTAAGATTGGTGATCCCTCTCTGGCTAGGGCTGGTTTAAATGCTTCCTCCCATGGGCAAGCATCAGCTGAGTTTTGTCCATTTATGCTTCCTTATATAATAAGAGCAGCACTGAGTTCAATGTATCACAGTTGCTAGCTCTCCCTCTCTCCAGGGCAAAGGAATGATCTCCACATTATGCCATCACTGTTGGGGGATGAAGGAAGTGTTAAGTTGGTGATTCAGGAAAGTTTTTCCTACCTTTTCAGTGCTTATTTCAGTGATATGAAATTAAAACTAGATACTGTGAGTACTCACCAGTTTTTGGTTCATATGTGTGTGTGTGTGTGTGTGTGCGTGTGTGTGTGTGTGTGTAGATATTTGTAAAATTGGTGCCCTTGCAGGGTGGGGAGGAGATAACTGAAGCCATTTATTCTGCCATATTGTTCCACCCCCTGTTTATTTTGTGTGTGTATCTTTCTGGTTTGATGGAGTTCTGTAACATTGCCACTAGATTTTTTAAATTCTTGGTTTGTCCAATTGTTTTATGAGTTGTGATTTTCATACTTTTGCATGTTTCTTTATGATGGAGGAATATCAACCATTTTTTCATGTTTAGAACCCCTATGAGAATTGTTTTGTAGGACTAGTTAACGATGAATAACTGCCTCTGCATTTGCTTGTCTAGGAAACACTTTATTCTTTTTCATTTATGAAGTTTATTCTGGCAGGATAGAAAATTTGTCATTTGTAGCTTTTTTTTTCTCTTATGCACTTTGAAAATAAGATCCCAATCTCTCTTAGCTTGCAAGGATTTTGCTGATTAGTCTATTGTAAGTTTTATGGGGTTTTCTTTATAGGTTACTAGATGTTTTTCTTTTGCTGATTTTAGGATTTTTTTTTTTCTTCACATTGACATTAGATAGTCTGGTGACTATGTGTGATGGTGAAGTCCACGTTGCAATGTATTTCCTTATGTTCACTGGGCCTCCTGTATCTGGATGTCTAAATCTCTTGTTAGACTAAGGAAGTTTTCATCAATTATTTCCTTAAATAGGTTTTCTAAACTTTTTGCCTTTTCTTCTCCCTTGGAAATTCCCATGATTTGTAGATTTGGTTGTTTTATGTAGTCCTACACTTCTTGAAGGCTTTATTCACTCCTTTCATTCTTTTTGTTTATTTTGTTTGACTGGATTAATTCAAAAGATCTGTTTTCAAGTTCTGAAATTCTCTCTTCTGCTTAGTCATCTATTGTTGAAGGTTTCTACTGTATTTTGTAATGTCTTCAACAAATTTTTCATTTCCAGGAGTTCTGTTGTTTTTTTAAAGATATATGCCTTCTTGGTAAATTTCTCATTCATACTCTGAACTGATTTTCTTATTTCCTTGTATTGATTTTCAGATTTCACCTGTATCTAATTTAGCTTCTTTAAAATCAATATTTTGTATTCTTCATCTGGAATTTAAATTTTTTTTGTTAGGATTCATTACCAGAGAATTACTGTGCTCCTTCCTTGTGTTCCTTTCAGTGTGTCATACCTTGCTTTATTATATTTCCAGTATTGTTACACTGAGTTTTTTCACATATGGAGAAACAGTCACTTTTTACTCTTGAATGTTCTTTCATTAGGATGAGACTGTTTTTTTCTTTGAGCATGTGACTGTGATGTACGTTGAGTAGGGCCATTTTGTTTTGCTTCTGGGTGCACTGAGTAGTGAAGTCTCTGTATGGTTTCCTTGGTTATAGATAGTTTTAGTTTGTGGTTTTCCTAATTGCTAGTTGTAGTGGCCAGGGTACTGGGTTAGTGATCAGGTTTACAGTCTCCTGATTAGCTGAGGTGGCATGGTCAATTGTGGTAGCAGAGGTCATAAGAAGCTTATCTCGTTCCCCAGTGGTATGTATTTGTGCCAGCAGATGTCGTAATGGACTGTGGGTTGGTCTCCTGGCCAGTAGGTGGCACTTGCTGGTGATAGCCAGCTGCAGTGGTAACAGTAGAGTTACTGCTTGGCCTTTGTTAACCAGAAGTGTTAGGATGTGCCAGGCAATGGGTTGGGCTGTAAAATGGTCAGTAGTCTGGTTTCATGCTCTGCCTCAGAGGCAAGGGGGCGAAGTTAGATGGGGTTGGACCTGGGGACTGCACTTGGGCCCCCAATGGCAGGTGCAAGTGCTGGCCCTGACTGACATCAAGAGGAAGTCCTCAGGCCTCTGGAGAAATGCCCAGGTGAGTGGAGCAACCGCTGCTCCACCAAAGTCTTAGCATGGGGAAGAAGGGGCAGTTCCAACTCCACAGCCAAATGAGTGGGAGTCTGACCTGCTTTGGTCTCACATTTGAGACCCAGTGAAGCTCCTTGCCATAGCCTGACCCTGGCAAGAAGTCAGGGCAGTTAGCCAGGTTACACTCAGTTTGTTTTCAGTCTGCAAACCTGCCCCAGGCCATAAAACTGGTTGCCCACATTAAACTCATGTGTCTCAGACAAATCTCCTTTTGCTTCAGTCCCAAGAAGTAAAAAAGACCAATTCTACCACCCGTGGATGGAACTCATGCCACATTTGCCTCCCAGTTCTGGCCTTGAGGGCCCCTCCTCCACTCAAGACCAGATTACCAGTCCCCAGCCCCAGACTCTCCAAATCGATGGCTGCTGTCCTTGTTAGCTGGGTGAATTCCACGCAGCTTGCTATGAGCTAGGCTGGATAATGGCTTCCTTCTATCAGTGCCCAGGTATGGTAGTGTATGTGTGACACTTCCCAGTGCTCTTCCTTCTCATAGTCTCCAGGCTGCTCCCCAAATTGGATCCAGGGCTTGGGAAAGTCGAGTTGCTCCCCTATGGCCTGGATTGCATCATTTCCTAGTGGGAATGCATATTACAGAGACACTCACTCCCCCTTTCCCATATTTCCCAGATCCCACCATGCAGGATGCTGCCTGCCTTCTTTTTCCCAGTATTTGAAGTTTTCTTTCTTTTCTGTTTAACTTCTATATTCCTTCTAAGATAAAAGTTCACAGCGTGAATCTCTACACATATTTTGCTGTTTCCAAATGGACAAGGTGTGCTGGAAAACCCTTAGTCTGCCACCTTGAATTTTTAAAACACTGTTCACTTTTTAAAAATTATTTTTATTTTCTGCTTTTTAGACTAGAAAATTTCAATTGTCCTATCTTTAAGTTCTCTGATTCTCTCTTCTACCTGCTGAGATCCAATATTGATCTTCTCTAGTACATTTTATTATTTCAGTTATTTTACTCACTATTGCCTTCCAAAATCTTTTGTAGCCTGACATCCAACTCACACAATCTTTCCCAGTTTGACAATCAAACCAGGAAAAACAGAAACTATTCCCTTAGCAGTCCACAGAGAGGTTCGAACATAGCAAATAAGTTCTGCTCTGCTCCTTCTAGTCTGAGAGAGGAAACCAGGAAGTTACTGCTTCCTCTGACCATGCCATGACAGAGAAGACGAGGCAAGGGCAAGTAAAAACACTACAAAATTTCCCTCTATTTGAATTTGGCTTTTTCATAAGTTGGTGTTTCTTTGGTTGCTGTAGACCTTTGATTGATTTCCATGGTGCCTATAAAGTTATTTTAGGCAGCTTACAGTTATTATTTTACTGTTTTCCTGAAGGAACAAGGGCCTGGAGTTTCCTAGTCCACCATCTTGCTGACGTCACTCACATTATCCATTCTCTGTCTTTTAAACAATGTATTTAGGCCATTTTTATTTACTATAATTGTCCATCTGTTAGGACTTAAGTCCATCTTTTATTTTTTTTTTTTCTGGTTTTCTCTGTATTTTATTTCCTTGGATTTATTTTCCTGCCTTCAAGTGAATTACTTGAACATTTCCTTATAATTATATTTTGATTTATCTCTATAGCTTTTGTGTGCATCTCTTTGTGTTGGTTTCCAACAGTTTGATTGTGCATATATTATATATTGATTTCTGGTATTGGTAATTTGTATCTTCTCTTTTTGTCAGTCTTGCTAGAGTCTGTCTCTTTCTTTCCATATAGGTATGTTTATATGTAAATATATCTACATATATTTCCTTATATTTCATTCTATATATAACCTTTATATATATATATATATATATCCTTTATATAAATATGTTTATTTTTCCCTATTTATAATATAATTGCTTAAATTATTTCCTCTACACATATATGAACCACACTGACAGTGTTATAATTTTGTGTAGACTATCACATTATTTGGAAAGTGCAAGGGAAGGAAAGCCTATTGCATTTACTCATATTTTTGCTTATTCTGTCATTTATTCCTTCCTGATTGTCCAAGGTTTCTTATCTTATTAATTTCTTTATTTTAGATAATTTCCTTTAACCTTTTTTTGGGAGGTCAGCTCTGCTGATGACAAATTCTCTGTTTTCCTTCATCTGAGAATGTTTTCATTTTTTTTCCTTTTCTGTAAGAAATTATCATTGGGTATGGGTTTCTGGATTGTTTTCCTTCAGTACTTAAGAATATGCCATCTCTTCCAGGTATGCTTGGTTTCTGACAATAAATCTGCTGTCATTCCTATTGTTTTTCTCCTACTGATAACGTGTTGATTCTTGTTGCTCTAAAATTACTTTTCTTTGTCTTTACCTTTCAGAAGTTGTACTATGAGGTATATTGGCATGGATTTCTTTGGGCTGAGACTGTTTGGGATTTCTTCAGCCTCTTGAATCCATGGGTTCATGTTCTTCACCAATTTTTAAGAAAAATTCAGTCATTATTTCTTTGAACACTTTTTCTGCCTCTCCTTCTTTCCCCTCTTCTTTTGAGCTTCCAATGAGACAAATGTTATGTCTGTTGTTATAGTCTCACATATACCATAGGCTCTGTTCACTATTTTTTTTTTGTTTGTTTATTTTCCGTTGTTCAAATTGGATAATTTCTATTATTCTGTCTTCTAGTTCACTGATTCTTTCCTCTGTCCCCTCATCTCTATTGTGCTGTTAAATCCATCACTGTAACTTTTTATTTCAATTATTGTATATATTAGTTCTAGTTTTCCATTTGCTTGTTCTTTGTATTTTCATTTTCTTTTTTTCTTTCTTTCGTCTTTGTTTTTTTCCTTTTTAATTTCTTCCTTTTTTTTTTGCTGAGTCTGTTTTTTGGGGGTAGGTTTTCTATGTTTTCATTTGTCTCATGTATATTTGTAATTGTGTTTAAAAACATTTTTTCATGGATGCTTTAAAATACTTTCCAGATAATTCTAACATCTCTATCATCTTGTCTTGCCATCTATTTATTGTCTTTTTATTCTGTTTGGGTTCCTCCTGGTTCTTGGTATAATGAGAATTTTTTATTAAAACATGAACATTTTCAGTTATGTTAGGAGCCTCTGGACACTATTTAAACTTGATTTAAATTGTGTTTTAACTGACTTTTTAAAAAGGCCACTCTGGGAAGGGAAGAAATGTTGCCACCTCATTACTCCCAGGTAGAAGTAGAAGTTCTCATACAGCTTCTATTGACAGAAAGGCAGAGTTCTTCATTACTGCTAGGTGGGGGTGAGAGTTTTGACTTCTGCAAAGTCTTCATGTACACTGTGCTGGGGGAAATGTATTTAGCACTTGGTAATAGCGAAAGCCCTGACTCTCCACTATTACAACTCTGACACCACTACAGTTAAGAGGTGGTGGGGCTCCTTATTACCGGCAATTGATGGGGGAAGTCTAGGTTGCCGAGTGGTCTCCACTAATGCTTTTTGTGATGGAGGGGCATGTTAATAGCCAGCTTTGTGAAAGTTTCAATTTTCTACTTAGCCTTTTCTGACACCACTCTGGGAGGTTTTGGAGTACCTCATTACAGCCTTACAGGGATGGAAGCTTAGGTTTTCCACTCAGTCTACATTTAACACTCTTATGTGGCCTGTGCAGAAAATTGGTGAGTCTTGGAGAATTACACTGGATTATCATAAGCTTAACCAGCTGGTTACCCCAATTGCAGCTACTGTATCATATGTAGTTTCATTGCTTGAGCAGAATAACAAATTTTCTGATGTAGCTATTAATCTGGCCAATGCTTTCTTTTTAAAAAAAAATATAACTTGTAGCAAGGACCACCAGAAACAGTTTTATTTCAGTTGTTAAGGCCAGTAGTACACATTCACTGTCCTACCTTGGGGATATATCAATTCTCGAGACTTATGTCATAATTTAGATTGAGGGATCTTGATGCCTTTCCCTTCCACAGACATCAGGCTGGTCCATTACATCGACGGCATTATGCTCATCGGACATAGTGAACAAGAAGTAGAAACTACAATGACTTGTCAGTAAAGCATTTGCATGTCAGAGGATGAGAGATAAATCCAGCAGAAATTCAGGGGCCTTCTACCTCAGTAAAATGTACAGGGGCTCAGTGGTGTAGGGCATGTTGAGATATCTCTTCTATGGTGAAGGATAAGTTGTTACATCTCGCTCCTGCTACAACCAAAAAAGTGGTCCTGTGCATAGTGGAATTCTTTGAATTTGGGAGATGACATGTTCCTCATTTTGGTGTTAGAGGCCCAAAAAGCTGCTGATTTTGAGTGGGGCTGAGAAAAAGAGAAGGCTCTGCAACAGGTATAGGCTTCCACGCAAGCTGCTCTACCACTTGTGCCATATGAGCCAGCATATCCAATGGTAATTGAAGTGGTAGTGGTGGATAGTGATATTGTTTGGACATTTTGGCAGACCCCTGTAGGTGAATCACAGCTCAGATCCTTAGGATGTTGGAGCAAAGCCTGGTAATCCTCTGTAGGTAACTATAATCCTTTTGAGAAAGAGGCTTTTGTGTGCTACTGGACCTTAATAAGATCTGACTGCTTAAACATGGGTCACCAAGTTACCATATCTGAGCTACCTATCAGAAACTGGGTGTTGTTTGACCCACCAAATCATAAATGTGGATGTGCACAGAAGCCTCAAATAGGACTGAAGGCACAACAAAGTTACATAAAGAAGTGGCCGAAATGTCCATGGCCCTGATTCCTCCTATCTTACCTTCTTTCTCCCAGCCTCAACCTAAGCCTTTTGAGGAGTTTCCTATAACCAATTGATAGGGCAAGTGAAAGCTAGGGCCGGATTTACAGATGCTTCTCTGCAGTATGGAGGCACCACCACAAAGTGGACATCTTTAGCACCACATCCTCTTTCTGGGACATGCCTGAAGGACAGTGGTAAAGAAAAATATACTCCTTGTGGAAATAATTTCTAGTGGTATACCTGTTCAGTCATTTTACTTGAAAGGAGAAATGGCCAGACATGTAATTGTATACTGGTTCATGCATCATGACCAATGTTTTGGATGGATAATCAGGGACTTGGAAGAAACATGATTGGAAAATTTGTAACAAGGAGGTCTGGGGAATAGGCATGGATAGACCTCTCTGAATGGGTTTGCAATGATTAAGTGCATAGGATAGCCCATTCTGTGGATACCAGTAAGCCTCTTTCCCCAGTCACTCTAGTCATTGCCCAGTGAGTTTGTGGACAAACTGGACATGGAGGCAAGGATGGATGTCCTGCATGGACTTAGCAATTTGGTTTTTCATTTACCAAGGCTGACATGGCTACAACCACTGCTGAGTACCCAATTCGCCAACAGCAGAGACCAACACTGAGTCCCCAGTACAGCACCATTCTCTAGGGTGACCAGCCTGGTGGTAGGTTGATTACATTGAACTTTTTCCATCATAAAAGGGGCACCATTTTGTTATTATATGAATAGACATTCTGGATATGGATTTGTCTTCTCAGCACATGTTTCTACTAAAACTGTCATCCTCGGATTTATGGAATGCCTTATCTGCTGTCATAGTATTTGTATTCGCCAGCTCTGACTGCCATAACGCAATACCATATGTAGTCGTGTGTTACTTGAAGATGGGGAATGTGTTCTGAGGAATGTGTCATAGGGCGATTTCTTCACTGTGTGAGCATCATAGCGTACACTTACACAAACCTGGATGGAATAACCTTACTACCCTCCTAAGCTACATGGTATAACCTTTTGCTTCTAGGCCAAAAACATGTAAAGCATGTTTTTGTACTGAATACTGTAGGCAATTGTAGGCAGTGGTATTTGTGTATCTAAACATAGAAGAGGTACAGTAAAAATATGGTATTATAATCTTATGTGACCATCATCGTATATATAGTTCATCATAGGCTAAAATGTCATCATGTGGCACCTGACTGTATTGATTGTCTTAAATGACAGAAATTTATTGTTTCACACCTCTGAAGGATAGAAGGCCACTATTGGTTTTGTTTATCAGGAAACCCGTACTAAGATTGATATGATTTCATCATTTTTTTTCTGCATTGTTTGGCTGAAGTAGAGTGGTTATTGTCTAAAATCTTCTGACTGGCTAGATTGTTCCTTCCTTGATGTTTTGGATAAAAACAGCAGGCTTTTATTGTAGCGTTTTTGGTCTGTGCCCATTGGTATTTCTGGGTTACTGGCTTCTTCAGCTCCGTGTCTTAGATATGTGAGTAAAAGGAAAACCCAAAGGAACCTATCACCATGTTGTTCCTCAGGTCTCAATGTCCCTTGCCAGTCTGCCTTCTCTTCTGCAGATTTCAGTCATTTTATGTTTGTTTTATATATCACATTCGGGTTTCTAGTTGTACTTAATGTGAGGAATGGGGAAAATTGTATCTGCTCCACCTTCTCAGAAGCAGAAGTCTATATAAAATGTTTTGTTTATTTTGCACAACATATTATCTTATACATTTCCTGATATAGGCATACCCCACTTTTGAGAACTCGGGCCCAAAGAATGACTCTTTAAGCATTTGAGGAAGTAGAGGACTGGAAGTAAGGGGAAGTGGGTTCTAGTCTTAGCTTGACTACTGTATGATTTTGGACTCATTCTTTATCCTCAGTCTCTGTTACTTCATCTCAAAGATGAGCATAAAAACAGCTACTTTGCCCACTTCTAAGGGTTGTGTAATATAAAATTTTAAAGGAATGTGAAAATTCTGTAAAAATATTAATAATCACTAGAAATCCAATACTTGTGGGCTTGGGAAGTAGCATTACATATCTAAGCAAATAGGGTTATATCTGATATTTTACTTTAACACTCTTGGGGATATGGAAGGGATGGAGAAGAGGGAACATTTTGGCAAAAGGATTAAATTCTAAGGAAATCTAGATGGGGAAAGGAGGAAGACGTTAGGAGTTTCTATGTACAGACTTTATATGGTACTTTTGCTTATAAAGAAGTCCACTTCTTTTTTGAAGTATAGAGGATCCATTTTAAGGACTTGTGTCCAGGAGACCAAGAAAAGCAAATCATCTGGTATTCAGTAGTACAGAGAACTACAGAATAAGTCAAAGAAGTTCCAGGGACTTCAGCAACTGGACTTTATGGTTTCTCATGCTAGTAGTCTTCCATGAATGGAACTCAGCTTCTCAATATTTTCTCTGTTCCCTTTTCAATTATGGCCACTTTTATACCCTTTTCTCTGCCTCCTGGCTTCTGCTTATTTGTGGTTCTTTTTCCACATAATTTAGGCTTAAAATAGATTCATCATTGTTGCTCTTGTCTCTCTTTACCTGATAACCTTTCATATTCTGGCCTACTGTACAGGTAGTGCTAATTGCCCTCTTCTGTATTTCTTAGTTCAACTTCCCAAAAGTTAGAGAGTTGCCCCAGCACATCTTTTTTGTAGTAGAAAGTGTAATAGTTCACTGGCAAATCTATGGTTAGGCTAAAATTTTATTAAGTTTGCCCCATAGTCTAATAGCTATGGCCATACATGAGAGTAAAGTCACATTTTCCTTTAGTAGGGTCTGAAGTCATGACCAGCTGTCTATAAGAAACCATGAGTGAGCAGGCATCACAATTTATATCTAATACAAAATAAATAATGTATAGACCACAGTATGTAAATTACCAGTTGGTATGTCTTAGTATAAAGTCAAAGGGAATTGGGCAAAAGGAGATTTCAAAGATTCAGCTGTTCAGTTTAATCAGAGAATAAAGAGAAAATAATACCTTCACCTTTTTTCTACTAGAAAACAAGTATAGCTTTTGAGTTTCTCTTCTTCCTGGGCTTGCTTCTTTATGACTAAGTGTTTGGGGCTTAATCAGCGGGCTCTGGGATTTGTGCCCTCTCAGTCTTCATCCTGCTGGCTCAATAAGTGACTCTTTTATGACCATTCCTGGTATTTTACTGTTTCTTTATTATTCAAGTGTCATCTGTTGTTTTCCTTGTTAACGATCAAGTTGAGTAATGAACTTTGTGTCTCAGGCAGTTTAGAGCTAACATTAATTCCATGCCTCATTATTAATGGGTTGATTTTATATAGAGCCATTTTCCCCTTTGAACTATCAGGAAAAAGCTGTTAACCCCTTTATCAAATGCCCTTTTCTTCTGCTGTCACCAATTTGCCCTCCTTTTTCATCTGCATAGGGTAGTGTCTTGAATTGTATGTATTATCTGTCTTCTTTCTTCACCCTTGTCTCTTTACATGAATACACAATTGGAAAGTCTTTCAGACAAAATAAGAGCTATCCAGTTGGCCATTTCCACCCACAATTGACTAGCCTGTCAGTCAGCCTGTAGGCCTAAAGACTTATCAGTTGGAAAGAATGCTAGATAATCTGTTACCGAGTATGAAACCAGCCAGTAGGCCAGTCAGTCAGAGTGTCAGACAGAGAATCACCAAGTTTGTATGTCAATGAATCAGTCTATCAGACAGTCCATCAGATAATCTATCAATCATCTATATGATAGAAAACAGTAACTAAGGAATCAGCCTGCCAGACCACTAATCAGACACACAGAAAGCTTGTTCAATAGAGCACAAATAAGTCAGTGAGCCAATCATTCAATCAGTCAGGGTATCCAAAAGTTATCCTATCAACTAAATAAATTTGCCACTCACTCTGTGTGTTTGTAAGCCAGCCTATCAGAAATTTAGTTAGTACAGCAGCTGGTTAACCAGTCAGTAATTCTGTCGGTAAGCCAGCCAGCCAAACTTTATTTTAATCAGCCAGACCGCCAACCAACACAGGGGAAGGCTAATATATGGGCCCTTTTGTGACCTGAAGGTGGTAACAACAGAGGGTGAGATAGACATGTCCTATCATGGCTCGGGTCACATCTCACATCTCGATTGTCATCTTCTGAGACAGGAGAGGATTGCCAAGACATATAGTACCTTTGTGTAAATTATTAAAAGGCACCTCCCCACCCAAGATAAACTGTAAAAAGGCAACTTCAGGAATTGATTAGGAAGCAGCACTCTTTTTATTCTGACACAACCCCAAGCCAGGGCTCAAGTCTTGGCAAGCAGATAATGGGCTGAATTTCAGCCCCTCTGTTCTCTGTTGAGTGCCTTTGTGCAGTATACATTGTATAATCATTTCTGAAGGTCCTGTCAGAAAGACTTTTCATGACACAGTCTAAAGTAGTTCCCAATATGCTGGATTGTCTCTGTCAACTTGATATTATCAATTTCAGAACCATATTTCTCAGAATCCTCTTCTTTATATGGTTTTAGGTTACAGTTTGCCAACAAAGGGCACTTGCATCAGATTTGGAATTAGATGTTATTTTGTGGAGGCAGTTGCAGCAAGACATGTAAGCAAATGTGAGACTTACAGCATTTTTCCAGTGAGCTCTGAAGGTCTCTCTACCTGCTTCACTAAGACTAAAATTGTAGATGAGAATATCCCTGAAGGATTCTGGAGAATTTTAGCGATTTTCTCATGAGCTCTTAGAAACCACCCACTTCTGTGCTTCAGAATACAATCATTATTAGCAGCATACCTCACCTTTGCTACCCTAGTTCATACAACAGTTGTATCATCTCCTAATTCCTACAAGAAAACTCTTCACAACTGGAATCCACAGAGTAGCTTCTCTTTTCCGGACCAAACTAATTGATAGGCACAATCACTCATTTTTTCCTTAACTTTTAAATTCAGGGGTACATATACTGGATGTGCAGGTTTGTTACATAGGTAAGGGGTTTGTTGTACAGATTAGTTCATCACCCAGGTATTAAGCCTAGTATTCATTAGATATTTTTCCTGATCCTCTCCTTCCTTCCACCCTCTGCCCTCCAGTAGGTCCCAGTGTGAGTTGTTCCCCTCTATGTGTCCATGTGTTCTCATCATTTAGCTCCCACTTATAAATGAGAATAAGCAGTGTTTGCTTTTCTGTTCCTGCATTAGTTTGCTAAGGATAATGGCCTCCAACTCAACCCATGTCCCTGCAAAGACATAATCTCATTCTTTTTTATGGCTGCATAGTATCCCATGGTGTATATGTACCACATTTTCTTTATCCGGTCTATCATTGATGGGAATTTAGATTGATTCCATGTCTTTGCTATTGTGAATAGTGCTGCAATGAACATACATGTGCATGTGTCTTTATAATAGATTGATTTATATTCCTTTGGGTATGTGCCCAGTAATGAGATTGCTGGGTAGAATGGTATTTCTGCCTTTAGGTCTTTGAGGAATTGCCACACTGTCTTCCAAAATGGTTGAACTAATTTACACCCCCATCAACAGTGTAAAGTGTCCCTTTCTCTCCACAACCTTGAAAGCATCTGTTGTTTTCTGACTTTTTAAATAATAGCCATTCTGGGCTGGTGAGAGATGGTATCTCGTTGTGGTTTTGATTTACATTTCTCTAATGATCAGTGATGTTGAACTTTTTTTCATATGATTGTTGCCACATGTATGTCTTTTTTTTTTTTTTTTTTTTTTTTTTTTTTGAGATGGAGTCTTGCTCTGTTGCCAGGCTAGAGTGCAGTGGCATGATCTCAGCTCACTGCAACCTCCGCCTCCTCGTTCAAGCAATTCTGCTGCCTCAGCCTCCTGAGTAGGTGGGACTACAGGTGCACACCACCACTCCCAGCTAATTTTTTTATTTTTAGTAAAGACGGGATTTCACCATGTTGGTCAGAGTGGTCTCGATCTCTTGACCTCGTGATCCACCCACCTTGGCCTCCCAAAGTGCTGGAATTACAGGCTTGAGCCACCGTGCCCGGCTCGCATGTATGTCTTCTTTTGAGAGGTGTCTGTTCATGTCTTTGCCCACTTTTTGATAGGGTTGTTTTTTTCTTGTTAATTTGTTTAAGTTTCTTATAGAAACTGGATATTAGACTTTCGTCAGTTGGCAAATCTTTTCTCCCATTCTGTAGGTTGTCTGTTTACTCTGGTAATAGTTTCTTTTGCTGTGCAGAAGTTTTTTAGTTTAATAGATCTCATTTGTCAATGTTTGCTTTAGTTGCAATTGCCTTTGTCATTTTCATCATGAAATCATTGCCCATGCCTATGTCCTGAATGGTATTGCCCAGGTTTTCTAGGGTTTTTATAGTTTTGAGTTTTCCATTTAAGTCTTTAATCTATCTTGAGTTGATTTTTGTGTAAGGTGTAAGGACGTAGTCTAGTTTCAGTTTTCTGCACATGGCTAGCCAGTTATCCAAGCACCATTTATGAAATAGGGAATCCTTTTCCCATTGCTTGTTTTTGCCAGGTTTGTTGATGATCAGATAGTTGTGGGAGTGTGGTCTTATTTCTGGGTTCTCTATTCTGTTCTACTGGTCTATGTGTCTGTCCTTATACCAGTACAGTGCTGTTTTAGTTACTGTTACCTTGTAGTATAGGTTGAAGTCAGGTACTGTAATGCCTACAGCTTTGTTCTTTTTGCCTAGGGATTGCCTTGGTTATTTGAGCTCTTTTTTGGTTCCATATGAATTTTAAAATAGTTTTCTTTACTTCACAAGTTACTCCAAATCACATTACCCTTTTCAATTCCATCATAGCACTTACGTTCTACTAGTCGATATTTCCTTATTTTCTAGATCTCTTAACAGAATTAAAATTTTATAAAAATAAAATTTTTGCTTCCTACAGTAGCGTCCCCTATGCTAAAACAGACTCCAAAGCGCATAGTAAGCTCTCAATAAATACCGTTGAATTACTGAATAGATAAACCCAGAAAGTAATTTCTTACATTTGAATAACACATTAGACTTTATCATTTTTAAAGTACTTTCCTTCAATTATGAGATTTCATCCACACAATAATTCTGTGAGCTAGGTGGAGATTCTTATCCTCATTTGATATGTGGGGAAGTAAAACTTTGGAATGCATATGCTAAACAATTTCCCCATGTTATCAACAAGTGGCTGCTAGAATTAGAAACTGAACACAGACCTCCTGACTCCTATTTTCTAAGTAAAAAACAAAAATCCCAACCATGGTAATGGGAAAAAGTATAAGGTCAACTTTTGTTAGTGACTTGGAAAGCAGAGTTGGGCCCCAAGAGTCTGATAAACTTGTTGGTGTGTCTGTGTCCCACAATTGACTTAAAAGCAACTCAGCAGATCCATCACAAAGAAAAATAGTCAAGTGGGCGGGGTTTATGTCTTCCCTTTGGGTTCTCCGTGCCCAACATTTAACTCTAAACCTGGTTGCCTGTTTCCACAGAGCTTCCCCCATTGTTTGGACTTTCTCAAACCCCACCTCCACCTTTTCATAAGTGCCCCTTATTCTTTCAGGGCACATCTAATGCTCACATTTTTAGTTGTGCTGTTAAGCAAAGGGCTTAAGAGACCAACATGTTATCCAACCTAAAGTTATAACATGTTGGTATTTTATTTTATTTATTTATATATTTTTAATTTTTTTATTACAATCGCTTTATGGGTATAATTTTTTCAGTACATGGGTGAATTGTATATTGGTAAAGTCTGGGATTTTAGTGTACCCATCACTTGAGTACTGTACATTGTACCCAATAGGTAGGTTTTCATCCCTCACTCCCTTGCACTCTCCCCCTTTGCAGTCTCCAATGTGCATTATACCATTCTGATTGCTTTTGTTTACCCATAGCTTACACGCTCTCACTTGTATGTGAGACTATGTGGTATTTAATTTTCCGTTCCTGAATTACCTCATGTAGAACAATAGCCTCTACTTCTAGCCATGTTGCTTCAGAAGGCATTACTTTTTGTTTTTTTTTTTTATAGCTGAGTAGCATTTCATGGTATATGTATATACCATATTTTCTTTATCCACTTATCAGTTGATGGGCATTTGGGTTGATTCCATACCTTTGCCACTGTGAGTAATGCTGCAGTAAACACACACATGCAGATGTCTCTTTTACATTAATATTTTCTTTTTCTCTGAGTAGATATCCATAGTGGGATTCCTGGATTGAATGGTAGATCTAATTTTACTTCTTTGAGAAATCTCCATACTGTTTTCCATAGAGATTGTACTAATTTACATTCCCACCAGCAATATATAAGTGATCCTTTTTCACCACATCCATACCAACATCTTTTTTAAAATATATATATATATATATTTGTGACAGAGTCTCACTCACTCTGTCACCCAGACTGGATTGTGGTGGCACAATCATGGCTCATTGCAGCCTAAAACTCCAGGGCTCAAGAGATTCAATCACCTTAGCCTCCCAAGTAGCTGGGACTAGAGGTGTGTACCAGCAGGCCTGACTAATGTTTTTTTTAAATTATTAGTTTTTGAAGAGATGGGGTCCCACTATGCTGCCCAGGCTGGTCTCAAACTCCTAGGCTCAAGCAATACTCTCACTTTAGCCTCCCAAAATGCTGAGATTACAGGTGTGGGTAATCACACCAATCCTGTTTTTTGACTTTTTACCTAGCGTTTTGGCTAGGGTAAGGTGGTATCTCATTGTGATTTTAATTTGCATTTACCTGAAGGCAATGTAGTAATATTTGATGTAATGAGTTTTCTTATGTTTCTTGGCCATTTGTATATATTATTTTGACAAATGTCTATTCATGACATTTACCCTTTTTTTAAAATAATACATTAATTTCTAGGGTACACGTGCACAACGTGCAGGTTTGTTACATATGTATACTTGTGCCATGTTGGTGTGCTGCACCCATTAACTCGTCATTTGCATTAGGTATATCTCCTAATGCTATCCCTTCCCCCTACAGCCTCCCCACAATAGGACCCAGTGTGTGATGTTCCCCTTCCTGTGTCCAAGTGATCTCATTGTTCAATTCCCACCTATGAGTGAGAACATGCAGTATTTGGATTTCTGTTCTTGCAATAGTTTGCTGAGAATGATGGTTTCCAGCTGCATCCATGTCCCTACAAAGGACAAGAACTCATCCTTTTTTATGGCTGCATAGTATTCCATGGTGTATATGTGCCACATTTTCTTAATCCAGTCTGTCACTGATGGACATTTGGGTTGGTTCCAAGTCTTTGCTATTGTGAATAGTGCCACAATAAACATACATGTGCATGGGTCTTTATAGCAGCATGACTTATAATCCTTTGGGTATATCCCCAGTAATGGGATGGCTGGGTCAAATGGTATCTCTAGTTCTACATCATTGAGGAATCACCACACTGTTTTCCACAATGGTTGAACTAGTTTACAGTCCCACCAACAGTGTAAAAGTGTAACTATTTCTCCACATCCTCTCCAGCACCTGTTGTTTCCTGATTTTTTAATGATTGTCATCCTAACTGGTGTGAGATGGTATCTCATTGTGGTTTTGATTTGCATTTCTCTGATGGCGAGTGAGGATGAGCATTTTTCATGTGTCTGTTGGCTGTATGAATGTCTTCTTTTGAGAAGTGTCGGGGCGGAGCAAGATGGCCGAATAGGAACAACTCCAGTCTCCAACTCCCAGCGCGAGCGACACAGAAGACCGGTGATTTCTGCATTTTCAACTGAGGTACTGGGGTCATCTCACTAGGGAGTGCCGGACAATCGGTGCTGGTCAGCTGCTGCAGCCTGACCAGCGAGAGCTGAAGCAGGGCGAGGCATCGCCTCACCTGGAAGCGCAAGGGGGAAGGGGATCCGTTTTCCTAGCCAGGGGAACTGAGACACACAACACCTGGAAAATCGGGTAACTCCCACCCCAATACTGCGCTGTAAGCATACAGGCATTCCAGGAGAATATATCCCACACCTGGCCGGGAGGGTCCCACGCCCACGAAGCCTCCCTCACTGCTAACACAGCAGTCTGCCGCGATCTATCCGCAAGGCAGCAGCGAGGCTGGGGGAGGGGCGCCCGCCATTGCTGAGGCTTAAGTAGGTAAACAAAGCCGCTGGGAAGCTCGAACTGGGTGGAGCTCACAGCAGCTCAAGGAAGCCTGCCTGTCTCTGTAGTCTCCACCTCTGGGGACAGCGCACAGCTGAAGACCAACAGGGGAAGTAGCGGGAGCCGCTGCAGACGCGAACGACTCTGTCTGACAGCTTTGGGGAGAGCCGCGGATCTCCCAACGCGGAGGTTGAGATCTGAGAACGGACAGACTGCCTGCTCAGGTGTGTCCCTGACCCCTGAGTAGCCTAGCTGGGAGAAATCCCCCACTAGGGGCAGTCTGACACCCCACACCTCACAGGGTGGAGTACACCCCTGAGAGGACACTTCCAAAGGAAGAATCAGACAGGTACACTCGCTGTTCAGCAATATTCTATCTTCGGCAACCTCTGCTGCTGATACCCAGGCAAACAGGGTCTGGAGTGGACCTCAAGCAATCTCCAACAGACCAACAGAGAGTCCTTCTGACTGTCAGAAGGAAAACTATCAAACAGGAAGGACACCTATACCAAAACCCCATCAGTTCGTCACCACCATCAAAGACCAGAGACAGATAAAACCACAAAGATGGGGAAGAAGCAGGGCAGAAAAGCTGGAAATTCAAAAATAAGAGCGCATCTCCCCCTGCAAAGGAGCGCAGCCCATCACCAGCAACGGATCAAAGCTGGTCAGAGAATGACTTGGACGAGAGGAGAGAAGAAGGCTTCAGTCCATCAAACTTATCAGAGCTAAAGGAGGAATTACGTACCCAGCGCAAAGAAACTAAAAATCTTGAAAAAAGAGTGGAAGAATTGACAGCTAGACTCATTAATGCAGAGAAGATCATAAACGAAATGACAGAGATGAAAACCATGACACGAGAAATACGTGACAAATGCACAAGCTTCAGTAACCGACTCGATCAACTGGAAGAAAGAGTATCAGCGATTGAAGATCAAATGAATGAAATGAAGCGAGAAGAGAAACCAAAAGAAAAAAGAAGAAAAAGAAATGAGCAAAGCCTGCAAGAAGTATGGGATTACGTAAAAAGACCAAATCTACGTCTGATTGGGGTGCCTGAAAGTGAGGGGGAAAATGGAACCAAGTTGGAAAACACTCTTCAGGATATCATCCAGGAGAACTTCCCCAACCTAGTAGGGCAGGCCAACATTCAAATTCAGGAAATACAGAGAACGCCACAAAGATACTCCTCCAGAAGAGCAACTCCAAGACACATAATTGCCAGATTCACCAAAGTTGAAATGAAGGAAAAAATCTTAAGGGCAGCCAGAGAGAAAGGTCGGGTCACCCACAAAGGGAAGCCCATCAGACTAACAGCAGATCTCTCGGCAGAAACTCTACAAGCCAGAAGAGAGTGGGGGCCAATATTCAACGTTCTTAAAGAAAAGAATTTTAAACCCAGAATTTCATATCCAGCCAAACTAAGTTTCATAAGTGAAGGAGAAATAAAATCCTTTACAGATAAGCAAATGCTTAGAGATTTTGTCACCACCAGGCCTGCCTTACAAGAGACCCTGAAGGAAGCCCTAAACATGGAAAGGAACAACCGGTACCAGCCATCGCAAAAACTTGGCAAAATGTAAAGACCATCGAGGCTAGGAAGAAACTGCATCAACTAACGAGCAAAATAACCAGTTAATATCATAATGGCAGGATCAAGTTCACACATAACAATATTAACCTTAAATGTTAATGGACTAAATGCTCCAATTAAAAGACACAGACTGGCAAACTGGATAAAGAGTCAAGACCCATCAGTCTGCTGTATTCAGGAGACCCATCTCACATGCAGAGACACACATAGGCTCAAAATAAAGGGATGGAGGAAGATCTACCAAGCAAATGGAGAACAAAAAAAAGCAGGGGTTGCAATCCTAGTCTCTGATAAAACAGACTTTAAACCATCAAAGATCAAAAGAGACAAAGAAGGCCATTACATAATGGTAAAGGGATCAATTCAACAGGAAGAGCTAACTCTCCTAAATATATATGCACCCAATACAGGAGCACCCAGATTCATAAAGCAAGTCCTTAGAGACTTACAAAGAGACTTAGACTCCCATACAATAATAATGGGAGACTTCAACACTCCGCTGTCAACATTAGACAGATCAACGAGACAGAAAGTTAACAAGGATATCCAGGAATTGAACTCATCTCTGCACCAAGCGGACCTAATAGACATCTATAGAACTCTCCACCCCAAATCAACAGAATATACATTCTTCTCAGCACCACATCGCACTTATTCCAAAATTGACCACATAATTGGAAGTAAAGTACTCCTCAGCAAATGTAAAAGAACAGAAATTATAACAAACTGTCTCTCAGACCACAGTGCAATCAAACTAGAACTCAGGACTAAGAAACTCAATCAAAACCGCTCAACTACATGGAAACTGAACAACCTGCTCCTGAATGACTACTGGGTACATAACGAAATGAAAGCGGAAATAAAGATGTTCTTTGAAACCAATGAGAACAAAGATACAACATACCAGAATCTCTGGGACACATTTAAAGCAGTGTGTAGAGGGAAATTTATAGCACTAAATGCCCACAAGAGAAAGCAGGAAAGATCTAAAATTGACACTCTAACATCACAATTAAAAGAACTAGAGAGGCAAGAGCAATCACATTCAAAAGCTAGCAGAAGGCAAGAAATAACTAAGATCAGAGCAGAACTGAAGGAGATAGAGACACAAAAAACCCTCCAAAAAATCAATGAATCCAGGAGTTGGTTTTTTGAAAAGATCAACAAAATTGACAGACCGCTAGCAAGGCTAATAAAGAAAAAAAGAGAGAGGAATCAAATAGATGCAATAAAAAATGATAAAGGGGATATCACCACTGACCCCACAGAAATACAAACTACCATCAGAGAATACTATAAACGCCTCTACGCAAATCAACTAGAAAATCTAGAAGAAATGGATAATTTCCTGGACACTTACACTCTCCCAAGGCTAAACCAGGAAGAAGTTGAATCCCTGAATAGACCAATAGCAGGCTCTGAAATTGAGGCAACAATTAATAGCCTACCCACCAAAAAAAGTCCAGGACCAGATGGATTCACAGCTGAATTCTACCAGAGGTACAAGGAGGAGCTGGTACCATTCCTTCTGAAACTATTCCAATCAATAGAAAAAGAGGGAATCCTCCCTAACTCATTTTATGAGGCCAACATCATCCTGATACCAAAGCCTGGCAGAGACACAACAAAAAAAGAGAATTTTAGACCAATATCCCTGATGAACATTGATGCAAAAATCCTCAATAAAATACTGGCAAACCGGATTCAGCAGCACATCAAAAAGCTTATCCACCATGATCAAGTGGGCTTCATCCCTGGGATGCAAGGCTGGTTCAACATTCGCAAATCAATAAACGTAATCCAGCATATAAACAGAACCAAAGACAAGAACCACATGATTGTCTCAATAGATGCAGAAAAGGCTTTTGACAAAATTCAACAGCCCTTCATGCTAAAAACGCTCAATAAATTCGGTATTGATGGAACGTACCTCAAAATAATAAGAGCTATTTATGACAAACCCACAGCTAATATCATACTGAATGGGCAAAAACTGGAAAAATTCCCTTTGAAAACTGGCACAAGACAGGGATGCCCTCTCTCACCACTCCTATTCAACATAGTGTTGGAAGTTCTGGCTAGAGCAGTCAGGCAAGAGAAAGAAATCAAGGGTATCCAGTTAGGAAAAGAAGAAGTCAAATTGTCCCTGTTTGCAGATGACATGATTGTATATTTAGAAAACCCCATCGTCTCAGCTCAAAATCTCCTTAAGCTGATAAGCAACTTCAGCAAAGTCTCAGGATACAAAATCAATGTGCAAAAATCACAAGCATTCTTATACACCAGTAACAGACAAGCAGAGAGCCAAATCAGGAATGAACTTCCATTCACAATTGCTTCAAAGAGAATAAAATACCTAGGAATCCAGCTTACAAGGGATGTAAAGGACCTCTTCAAGGAGAACTACAAACCACTGCTCAGTGAAATCAAAGAGGACACAAACAAATGGAAGAACATACCATGCTCATGGATAGGAAGAATCAATATCGTGAAAATGGCCATACTGCCCAAGGTTATTTATAGATTCAATGCCATCCCCATCAAGCTACCAATGACTTTCTTCACAGAATTGGAAAAAACTGCTTTAAAGTTCATATGGAACCAAAAAAGAGCCCGCATTGCCAAGACAATCCTAAGTCAAAAGGACAAAGCTGGAGGCGTCACGCTACCTGACTTCAAACTATACTACAAGGCTACAGTAACCAAAACAGCATGGTACTGGTACCAAAACAGAGATATAGACCAATGGAACAGAACAGAGTCCTCAGAAATAATACCGCACATCTACAGCCATCTGATCTTTGACAAACCTGAGAGAAACAAGAAATGGGGAAAGGATTCCCTATTTAATAAATGGTGCTGGGAAAATTGGCTAGCCATAAGTAGAAAGCTGAAACTGGAGCCTTTCCTTACCCCTTATACGAAGATTAATTCAATATGGATTAGAGACTTAAATGTTAGACCTAATACCATAAAAACCCTAGAAGAAAATCTAGGTAGTACCATTCAGGACATAGGCATGGGCAAGGACTTCATGTCTAAAACACCAAAAGCAATGGCAGCAAAAGCCAAAATTGACAAATGGGATCTAATTAAACTAAAGAGCTTTTGCACAGCAAAAGAAAATACCATCAGAGTGAACAGGCAACCTACAGAATGGGAGAAAATTTTTGCAACCTACTCATCTGACAAAGGGCTAATATCCAGAATCTACAAAGAACTCAAACAAATATACGAGAAAAAAACAAACAACCCCATCAAAAAGTGGGGAAAGGATATGAACAGACATTTCTCAAAAGAAGATATTCATACAGCCAACAGACACATGAAAAAATGCTCAGCATCACTCGCCATCAGAGAAATGCAAATCAAAACCACAATGAGATACCATCTCACACCAGTTAGAATGGCAATCATTAAGAAGTCAGGAAACAACAGGTGTTGGAGAGGATGTGGAGAAATAGGAACACTTTTACACTGTTGGTGGGATTGTAAACTAGTTCAACCATTATGGAAAACAGTATGGCAATTCCTCAAGGATCTAGAACTAGATGTACCATATGACCCAGCCATCCCACTACTGGGTATATACCCAAAGGATTATAAATTAGTCTACTACAAAGACACATGTACACGTATGTTTATTGCGGCACTATTCACAATAGCAAAGACTTGGAATCAACCCAAATGTCCATCTGTGACAGACTGGATTAAGAAAATGTGGCACATATACACCATGGAATACTATGCAGCCATAAAAAAGGATGAGTTTGCGTCCTTTGTAGGGACATGGATGCAGCTGGAAACCATCATTCTTAGCAAACTATCACAAGAAGAGAAAACCAAACACCGCATGTTCTCACTCATAGGTGGGAACTGAACAATGAGATCACTTGGACTCGGGAAGGGGAACATCACACACTGGGGTCTATCATGGGGAGGGGGGAGGGGGGAGGAGGGAGGGATTGCATTGGGGAGTTATACATGATATAAATGATGAATTGATGGGTGCTGACGAGTTGATGGGTGCAGCACACCAACATGGCATAAGTATACATATGTAACAAACCTGCACGTTATGCACATGTACCCTAGAACTTAAAGTATAATAAAAAAAAAAAAAAAAAAAAAAAAAAAAAAAAAAAAAGAGAAGTGTCTGTCCATATCCTTTGCCCACTTTTTGATGGGGTTGTTGTTTGTTTGTTTGTTTTTATTTTTGTAAATTTGATTGAGTTCTTTGTAGATTCTGGATATTAGCCCTTTGTCAGATGAGTAGATTGCAAAAATTTTCTCCCATATTGTAGGTTGCCTGTTCACTCTGATGGTAGTTTCTTTTGCTGTGCAGAGGCTCTTTAGTTTAATTAGATCCTATTTGTCAATTTTGGCTTTTGTTAACATTGGTTTTGGTGTTTGAGACATGAAGTCCTTGCCCATAGCTATGTCCTGAATGGTATTACCTAGGTTTTCTTCTAGGGTTTTTATGGTTTTATGTCTAACATTTAAGTCTCTAATCCATCTTGAATTAATTTTCGTATAAAGAGTAAGGAAAGTATTCAGTTTCAGCTTACTACTAATGGCTAGCCAATTTTCCCAGCACCATTTATTAAATAGGGAATCCTTTCCCCATTTCTTGTTTTTGTCAGGTTTGTCAAAGATCAGATGGCTGTAGATGTGTGGTATTATTTCTGAGGGCTCTGTTCTGTTCCATGGGACTATATCTCTGTTTTGGTGCCAGTACCATGCTGTTTTGGTTACTGTAGCCTTGTAGTATAGTTTGAAGTCAGATAGCGTGATGCCTCCAGCTTTGTTATTTTAGCTTAGCATTGTCTTGGCAATGCGGGCTCTTTTTTGGTTCCATATGAACTTTAAAGCAGTTTTTTTCCAATTCTGTGAAGAAAGTCATTGGTAGCTTAATGGGGATGGCATTGAATCTATAAATTACCTTGGGCAGTATGGTCATTTTCACAATATTGATTCTTCCTATCCATGAGCATGGTATGTTCTTCCATTTGTTTGTGTCCTCTTTTATTTCACTGAGGAGTGGTTTGGAGTTCTCCTTGAAGAGGTCCTTTACATCCCTTGTAAGTTGGGTTCCTAGGTATTTTATTCTCTTTGAAGCTATTGTGAATGGGAGTTCATTCATGATTTGGCTCTCTGTTTTCCGTTACTGGTGTATAAGAATGCTTGTGATTTTTGCACATTGATTTTGTATCCTGAGACTTTGCTGAAGTTGCTTATCAGCTTAAGGAGATTTTGGGTTGAGACAATGGGGTTTTCCAAATATACAATCACGTCATCTGCAAACAGGGACAATTTGACTTCTTCTTTTCCTAACTGAATACCCTTGATTTATTTCTCTTGCCTGATTGCCCTAGCCAGAACTTCCAAAACTATGTTGAATAGGAGTGGTGAGAGAGGGCATCACTGTCTTGTGCCAGTTTTCAAAGGGAATTTTTCCAGTTTTTGCCCATTCAGTATGATATTGGCTGTGGGTTCGTCATAAATAGCTCTTATTATTTTGAGATATGTTCCATCAATACCGAATTTATTGAGTGTTTTTAGCATGAAGGGCTGTTGAATTTTGTCAAAGGCCATTTTTGCATCTATTGAGATAATCATGTGGTTTTTGTCTTTGGTTCCGTTTATATGCTGGATTACATTTATCGGTTTGCATATGTTGAACCAGCCTTGCATCCCAGGCATGAACCCCACTTGATCGTGGTGGATAAGCTTTTTGATGTGCTGCTGGATCCGGTTTGCCAGTATTTTACTGAGAATTTTTGCATTGATGTTCATCAGGGATATTGGTCTAAAATTCTCTTTTTTTGCTGTATCTCTGCCAGACTTTGGTATCAGGATGATGTTGGCCTCATAAAATGAGTTAGGGAGGATTCCCTCTTTTTCTATTGATTGGAATAGTTTCAGAAGGAATGGTACCAGCTCCTCCTTGTACCTCTGGTAGAATTCAGCTGTGAATCCGTCTGGTCCTGGACTTTTTTTGGTGGGTAGGCTCTTAATTATTGCCTCAATTTCAGAGCCTGCTATTGGTCTATTCAGGGATTCAACTTCTTCCTGGTTTAGTCTTGGAAGAGTGTAAGTGTCCAGGAAATTATCCATTTCTTCTAGGTAGTCTAGTTTATTTGCATAGAGGTGTTTATAGTATTCTCTGATGGTAGTTTGTATTTCTGTGGGGTCAGTGGTTACATCCCCTTTCTCATTTTTTATTGCATCTATTTGATTTTTCTCTCTTTTCTTCTTTATTAGTCTTGCTAGCGGTCTATCAATTTTCTTGATCTTTTCAAAAAACCAACTCCTGGATTCATTTATATTTTGGAGGGTTTTTTGTGTCTCTATCTCCTTCAGTTCTGCTCTGATCTTAGTTATTTCTTGCCTCTGCTAGCTTTAGAATGTATTTGCTCTTGCGTCTCTAGTTCTTTTTTTTTTTTTTTTTTTTTTTTTTTTTTATACTTTAAGTTCTAGGGTACGTGTGCATAACGTGCAGGTTTGTTACATATGTATACTTATGCCATGTTGGTGTGCTGCACCCATCAACTCGTCAGCACCCATCAATTCATCATTTATATCATGTATAACTCCCCAATGCAATCCCTCCCTCCTCCCCCCTCCCCATGATAGGCCCCAGTGTGTGATGTTCCCCTTCCCGAGTCCAAGTGATCTCATTGTTCAGTTCCCACCTATGAGTGAGAACATGCGGTGTTTGGTTTTCTCTTCTTGTGATAGTTTGCTAAGAATGATGGTTTCCAGCTGCATCCATGTCCCTACAAAGGACGCAAACTCATCCTTTTTTATGGCTGCATAGTATTCCATGGTGTATATGTGCCACATTTTCTTAATCCAGTCTGTCACAGATGGACATTTGGGTTGATTCCAAGTCTTTGCTATTGTGAATAGTGCCGCAATAAACATAGTTCTTTTAATTGTTATGTTAGGGTGTTAATTTTAGATCTTTCCTGCTTTCTCTTGTGGGCATATAGTGCTATAAATTTCCCTCTACACACTGCTTTAAATGTGTCCCAGAGATTCTGGTATGTTGTGTGTTTGTTCTCATTGGTTTCAAAGAACATCTTTATTTCTGCCTTCATTTCCTTATGTACCCAGTAGTCATTCAGGAGCAGATTGTTCAGTTTCCATGTAGTTGAGTGGTTTTGATTGAGTTTGTTAGTCCTGAGTTCTAGTTTGATTGCACTGTGGTCTGAGAGACAGTTTTTTATAATTTCTGTTCTTTTATATTTGCTGAGGAGTGCTTCACTTCCAATTATGTGGTCAATTTTGGAATAAGTGCGATGTGGTGCTGAGAAGAATGTATGTTCTGTTGATTTGGGGTGGAGAGTTCTGTAGATGTCTATTAGGTCCGCTAGGTGCAGAGCTGAGTTCAATTCCTGGATATCCTTGTTAGCTTTCTGTCTCATTGATCTGTCTAATGTTGACAGTGGGGTGTTAACGTTTCCCATTATCCTTGTATGGCAGTCTAAGTCTCCTTGTAAGTCTCTAAGGACATGCTTTATGAATCTGGGTGTTCCCGTATTGGGTGCATATGTATTTAGGATAGTTAGCTCTTCCTGACGAACTGATCCCTTTACCATTATATAATGGCCTTCTTTGTCTCTTTTGATCTTTGATTGTTTAAAGTCTGTTTTTGTTTTTGTATTTTTATTATCCTTTAAGTTCTAGGGTACATGTGCATAACGTGCAGGTTTGTTACATATGTATACTTGTGCCAAGTTGGTGTGCTGCACCCATCAACTCGTCAGCACCCATCAATTCGTCATTTATATCAGGTATAACTCCCAATGAAATCCCTCCCCCCTCCCCCCTCCCCATGATAGGCCCCGATGTGTGATGTTCCCCTTCCCGAGTCCAAGTGATCTCATTGTTCAGTTCCCACCTATGAGTGAGAACATGCGGTGTTTGGTTTTCTGTTCTTGTGATAGTTTGCTAAGAATGATGGTTTCCAGCTGCATCCATGTCCCTACAAAGGACGCAAACTCATCCTTTTTTATGGCTGCATAGTATTCCATGGTGTATATGTGCCACATTTCCTTATTCCAGTCTGTCACAGATGGACATTTGGGTTGCTTCCAAGTATTTGCTATTGTGAATAGTGCCGCAATAAACATACGTGTGCATGTGTCTTTATAGCAGCATGATTTATAATCCTTTGGGTATATACCCAGTAGTGGGATGGCTGGGTCATATGGTACATCTAGTTCTAGATCCTTGAGGAATTGCCATACTGTTCTCCATAATGGTTGAACTAGTTTGCAATACCACCAACAGTGTAAAAGTGTTCCTATTTCTCCACATCCTATTTCTCCTTCCTATTCTCGACATCTCCACATTAAGAAATGTCGCATTTCTCAAAAGAAGACATTCATACAGCCAACAGACACATGAAAAAATGCTCATCATCACTCGCCATCAGAGAAATGCAAATCAAAAACACAATGAGACACCATCTCATACCAGTTAGAATGGCAATCATTAAGAAGTCAGGAAACAACTGGTGCTGGAGAGGATGTGGAGAAATAGGAACACTTTTACACTGTTGGTGGTATTGTAAACTAGTTCAACCATTATGGAAAACAGTATGGCAATTCCTCAAGGATCTAGAACTAGATGTACCATATGACCCAGCCATCCACTACTGGGTATATACCCAAAGGATTATAAATCATGCTGGTATAAAGACACATGCACACGTATATTTATTGCGGCACTATTCACAATAGCAAAGACTTGGAATCAACCCAAATGTCCGTCAGTGACAGACTGGAATAAGGAAATGTGGCACATATACACCATGGAATACTATGCAGCCATAAAAAAGGATGAGTTTGCGTCCTTTGTAGGGACATGGATGCAGCTGGAAACCATCATTCTTAGCAAACTATCACAAGAAGAGAAAACCAAACACCGCATGTTCTCACTCATAGGTGGGAACTGAACAATGAGATCACTTGGACTCGGGAAGGGGAACATCACACACTGGGGCCTATCATGGGGAGGGGGAAGGGGGGGGTTTGCATTGGGGAGTTATACATGATATAAATGATGAATTGATGGGTGCTGACGAGTTGATGGGTGCAGCACACCAACATGGCACAAATATACATATGTAACAAACCTGCACGTTATGCACATGTTCCCTAGAACTTAAAGTATAATAAAAAATAATTAAAAAAAAATAAAATAAGTAGGGTGTCCTTTCCCCACATTATGTTTTCATGTACTTTGTCAAAGATCAGTTGGTTGTAA
The DNA here is from genome assembly GCF_007565055.1 of Rhinopithecus roxellana. Classification (NCBI taxonomy): domain Eukaryota; kingdom Metazoa; phylum Chordata; class Mammalia; order Primates; family Cercopithecidae; genus Rhinopithecus; species Rhinopithecus roxellana. The sequence goes on along the minus strand of NC_044555.1, from coordinate 50,464,789 downwards.
GTATTTGGCTTTACTTCTGGGTTCTCTATCCTGTTCTATTTGTCTATATATATACTTTTATATCAGTACCATGCTCTTTTGGGTACTATAGCCTCAAAGTATAATTTGAAGTTTGGTAGTGTGATGCCTCCAGATTTGTTCTTTCTGCTTAGAATTGTCATTTGGGCTCTATTTTTGGCACCATACGAAATGTATGATTTTTTTTTTCTAATTCTGTGGTTTAATAGGAATTACATTGAATCTGTAGATTGCTTTGAACAGTATAGCTATTTTCATGATATTGATTCTTCCAATCCACTAGCATGGAGTGTATTTCCATTTGTTTTTGTCATCTATGATTTCTTTCAGCAGTGTTTTGTAGTTCTCCTTGTGGATAACTTTCACGCTTTTTGTTAAGTTGCAGCTATTGTAAAAGGGAATGAGTTCTCGATTTGATTATCAGCTTGTTTGGTGGTATACACCAGTGTTACTGATTTGTGTGCATTGATTTTGTTACTTGAGACTTTGCTGAACTCAGTTATTAAATACAAAGTCTTTTGGAGGAGTCTTTAGAGTTCTCCAAAGTTTATATCATTGGCAGGGAAAGATAGTTTGACTTTTTTTTTTTTCTGATTTGGATGCCTTTTATTTCTTTTTCTTGCCTGATTGCTCTGGCTAGGACTTCCATGTTGGTATTTTAACCTAGAGACAATACCTCAGCTCAAAAGAGTGAGCTGAATAGTGAAATTTCAGGAATGGTTTAAAGCCAGTGGACAAGAACTTAATATGTGAGATTTTGTTATATTTTGTTTTGTGTGTGTGTGTGTGTGTGTGTGTGTGTGTGTGTGTGTGTGTGTGTGTGTTTGTATTTACAGATTTCCCAGTAGAAACCTTGGTGGAGACCTCCAAGGTGAGACCCTGGGTCTTGAGTGCCCCACTAATGGGCCAGAATGTCCTTGGCTTCATCTATTCCTTGAACTTTTTTTTCAGGTTTGTAGGTCAATCACTCACATTTACTAAACATCTCTTATATAGAAAACTGGCTCTGTGTCTAAAAACTTTGACCTATACCACTGTGATAAACTCAGCAAGTTGTCTACTCTTATCTATTTTTCCTCCTTCTAAACAGAACCATGATTTTTTTGGGGTAAATAATGCACCCACTTAAAATACTCCTCTCCACAAACTCCTTGCAACTAGGTGTGATAATGTGACCCATTGTGGCCAATGATAGATTGAGCTGGCCCTCATCCTGTGCCTTTTGCCCTTTTTCCTTTCGTGCCTAGAATGTGATGCAACTTGAGAGCACAAGGAAGAAATATACATGCTAAGGATTTGGGGGCCAGAAATTCTAAAAACCTGATATTTTAAGACTTTAGAACCACTGTTCCAATCCTCTGTGGTCTACTTCCATGCTTTTATTAGTGACGCAAATAAAGCCCTTATTTATCTAAGCCACTTTAGGAGAATTTCTGTTACACAAAGTCAGCACAATCTTAGCCAATAAAATAATCTCATTTAATCTTCTCAACAACTTCATGAGGTAGGTTTTATTATTCCAACTGGAAACATGAAGAAACAGAGGCTAAGAGATTTGTCTAAGTCCACACAGCTTTTAAGTAGCAGTCTGGATCCAAATCTAGATCTATCTTACTCCATTTCCTATGCTCTTTCTTCTATACTACTGCGTGACAGCTTTCTTACAGGATACTCTGCCAGAGAGAGATTTTGTGTGTGTGTGTGTGTGTGTGTGTATTAGACGGGGGGGGGGGGGGGGGGGGGGGGGGGCGGAGAGAGAGACAGACAGATGCAACCTTTTGAGAGATGAATCAGTCACTGTTCTCATGAAGCATTTTCTAGGTTCCTGGTGGTACTGACGGGGTCATATACAAATAAGATATGTATGTATATAGGAAGGGACCAGGAAACTGTGTTCTTACCTCCCAGGAGCTTCTGGTCTAAGATCAATAGTCCTACTCTATCCCTTCTATGCATTCCCACAGCACTGTCGGAACCACTTGTCATTTAAGTGTAACTTTAATCCATTTATCTATTAACATTTACTAATTACATGTTCCTGGCCAGGCACACCAGAAAAGAAATACTGGACTGATTCTGAAGACCTGAGTCTCAGTTCTAGTACTACCATTAGGAATGAGTTCTATGCCTCAGTTTCTCCATCTATATAAGAAGGACATTAGACTAGATGATCTTTAAAAATCTTCTAGCCCAAACAGACTTGGTTCCTTTGAATTGATTCAGGTTTGGCCAAAAAGGTATTTTAGGGCCAGATCATACTAGATCTTTAATACCTTTTGAAATGCTTGGGATTTCCCCAGAGACGATAAAAAATACTATGGAAGTTTTTCAGGTTATACCTGGGTAGTGCTTCTAAGTTAAAATTGCAGCTTTCAGTTTCCTGATTGGGTGATCTTGGGCAAGTTTCTTAACCTCTCTGTGTGAGTTTCTATAGAACGGGAACAACAATTGCACCTATGGCATAGCATTCTTACTAGGGTTAATGAGAAATTAACATAAAAAACCCATAGCACATTGCCTGGGAAAAAGAAAATGATTAATCCATGGCAACCATGATTATTACTGTTATTAATTTTCTGCCTTCTAGACACTCCCTCTATTTTCTAGCCAGGTTAGTAGGCCCCCTTTCTTCTTTTCCTACCATCACACAAGGAAAACAGCTGCACTTGCTGAAAGAGAACTGGCAAGGGTGAGGGTGGGGGTGGGAGCAGAGGGGATGCTGTCAAGGAAACCCTGATTTGAATTAGAAATACCTTCTAGCCCAGCAGAACAGTACTTATTATTGATCGCACTTCATCCTCATGCTCCCTCCCCAGGGCACAGAAGAGGAGACAGGCTTGGGAGGTAGCCCAGCTGAACACCCACAAAGCAGAGGCTCCTCTTTGGCTGTTGACAGTGGTATCTGCAGCTCACTTTAAGATGGCCAGTTGGCCCACATTCATTTTCTGTTGAATTACTTTTAACTTTCATTGTTTTTTCACTCGCTTTGATAGCCTCTCAGTGGCTGCTTTTCTGAGATCTTTCATAACGCAAAAATGCATTGAACAATCGAAGTCAAAATCACTGAGCTAAATCCCCACTTAATGTGTGTGCTTTGTGGAAGATACTTAATTGATGCCAGAACCATAATAGAATATCTACATTCCTTCTGTGAAACCTGTATTTTGTGTTACTTATAGATCAGCAGATATTGTCCTCTAATGTCCAAGTTCACAAAACCATTTTGCTCCTGAATATAACGTCAGATAAAAATCCTCAATCTATTGTATACAAATTACTTCCAGGCCTTTTCAAAAATAAAATAAGAAGGGATCTATATGCATTTCTTTCTTCAGCTGTTGCTGCCAATGGCTCTAATGAAAATAGAGAAGTTGCAGATGAAGATAAGAGAATTATAGCTGATGATGAAACAATAAGCTTATCCACTGGACTTTTTTTTTTTTTTTTTTTTTTTTTTTTTTTTTTTTACCAGAACAGGAAGTAAACAAAGACAAAGAGAAGTTTAAGGAGGAGGTGAATGATAAAAGTTATTTACAATGCTCAGCCAGAATGACTGTGATGAACCTAAGGAACATACCTTATATTTCCTGATGAATGTCATGTATGAAGAGGAATCTTTAAAGGATAAATATACATTAATGGATATTACTTACATTTATATGTGGATAAGAAATGGACTTCTTCCTTTAAAGTACAGTGTTTGACCTACTAGTAAAAAAATGAAGGTTAGTTGCCAGAGATGAACTGACAAAAATGCTGGAGAACTGGAATGTGACTTTGGAAGTGACAAGGCCAATGGCCCAGTAGGAGTTATTTCCTCTAGCTCTTCTTGTTTGCCTAGCCCTACTACCCCAGTCCAGTCTCCTCATCTTCAGTTTCCTCACATGCCCAGTATGTGTGTGGCACCAGGAACAGTCCCACTGGTAACTATGAACCTTTCTCTGCCAATAGACCTAAAAAGTCATCAGAAAATGGGTTATTAGAAACTTCATTCTTAGGTTGATAACTGAGGCTGTTATGGAAAAAAAATTCCAGCTCCTAATTTTTTTTTTTTTTTTTGAGACAGGGTCTTGCTCTGTTGCCCAGGCTGGATCACAGTGGTGTGATCACAACTCACTGCAGCCTAGACCTCCTGGGCTCAAGCTATCCTCCCACCTCAGCTTCCCAAGTAGCTGGGACCACAGGTGAGTGCCACCATGTCCAGTAAATTTAATTTTTTTTAAATGTAGAGACAGGGGTCTCCCTATGTTGCCCATGCTGGGCTCAAACTCCTGGGCTCAAGCAATCCTCCGTCCTTGGCCTCCCAAAGTGTTGAGATTACAGATGTGAGCCATAGTGCTCAGCCAAGCTCCTAATTTATATAGGTATTTCTATGCCATTAGAGCTTTACAAACACTAATACATGTGACTGTGGTCAAATTTGCTTTCTTTTGTAGTGACATTGAATTTGACTATAAAAGATGGACTAGGTGTGACATTCATATATACATTACTTGGAAAGGAAGATTGTCTTAAAAATAACTTTTTTGTGTGGGCAGGCAATGTTTTCTTCTGTGTGAAGTGGTTTCTGTAAACACTGTTCGAATGTGAAAACACTCTAAAATAGACATAAACCTTGGTCCATAGTTTGTCAATCTCCATTAACATCTGTGTTGCATGCTCTTGGATTGTTCTTGTTGTTATGTTGTTTTATGAACCTGTAGACAACACATGCTTTTTATTTTGAAATTTAAAAAATAAAAAGAATATGCATAGAGTGGTGCATAGACTATATATTGAACGCTGCAATGTAACAGTGAGTAACCATTTCTTGCATATTTAACCATTTTGAGTTCTTCATTTCATTTTACTTCCCTGTTATTGCACAGAACAATCTTAAGAAAGTAAACAGCAGTTTTACAATTTGTGTGCTTTAAAAGTGGCTACTATTGTTTATTTTTACTGACTTGTTTTAAATGAACATATTTTGTAAGAATCAGATGGCATTATGCTTGCTTTACAATGCTATATTGGTACAGAAACAGTATTGTATATTTATAAATATAGTAACGAAAATATTGTGTTTCATGTACTTAGAAATGGTTGTTCAAGTTATCCAAACTAGTTCAGACTTGGCAGATACTCTGTATTTGAACTTTGCTTATCATCTTGTAACATTTTAAATGTGGATACACAATTCTAAATTATTTTCCATTGGAAGAAATTGACAAATCATTACAATGTTGAAATGTTTCCAATAATACATTTTTTACTTTTAAATTTTATTACTGTAATAAAGAAAAACCCTTAACCAAGGAATATAAAAATTATGTATATCGTTCTAAATTTTACTTGTTGGCTATGGTGGAATTAGTGTGTTTTAAAAATGCCTGTCAGTAACTATAATTCTATAGCAATTTTTAAAATGAAATGTTTAAATTTTTAAATGAATCAGAACTTTTTTTTTAGTATGGGGCATAGTAACATTTTCTAATTTAATAGTTACTTTAACAGTTACAAATAATGGAATGTACCTTCTCTGTAATGTCTGATAATAGAAATAATTTATTATGATCTTCTACATGTATTAATTTTAAAATAGAGTGAGCATGTTGAATGCAAAATATGAATAATTCCAACAATTTTCCATATATATTTTGCTTTGGTCAAACTGTGTATATTTATCATCTATCAGTTATATGTGATGAGGCTGTTTATTCTATATGAATATTGCTTCAGGTTTATATGGAAAAATTGTGGCTAAACATTTCATTGTCCCCTGTCTGTAAAGGAAGCACAATTCTATCATTTTGTCTTGCTTATCACTATTAAATCACTACATTTGCATATTTTTGAAAAGCAGAACTGGGAACATCCTAGATTTTGCCAAAGAAGAGTTCCAAAAGACAAGGGTGTAGGAGGGAAGGTACAGTTTGTATCAGATGCCCATATTTTATCTACTGGGTTTTACTTTCCCTTGAAGGCACTGATTCTCACTGTCACCCCTTGTAAGGGAACAGAATTCTCAATTTAATGAGCACGGAGAAATTCCCAGGTTTGGACAAAGAAGAGCTTGGGAAGGAAGGCCTGCAGGAGGGGAAGGACTGGCTGTCCACAGCTCCCCTCTCAGGATGATCTTTTTCTCAGCAGACACCACTGCCCCACTATTCGAATTTCTTTTTTTTTTTTTGAATTTATTTATTTATTTATTTATTTATTTATTTATTTATTTATTTTTATTATACTTTAAGTTCTAGGGTACATGTGCACAACGTGCAGGTTTGTTACATATGTATACTTATGCCATGTTGGTGTGCTGCACCCATCAACTCGTCAGCACCCATCAATTCATCATTTATATAATGTATAACTCCCCAATGCAATCCCTCCCTCCTCCCCCCTCCCCCCTCCCCCCTCCCCATGATAGGCCCCAGTGCGTGATGTTCCCCTTCCCGAGTCCAAGTGATCTCATTGTTCAGTTCCAACTCTAGCTCAAGAAGGTATGAAAACTACATAAATTTGTGATTGCATTTGGCCACAAATAATAAAAGGAAATAAGCAAACAGAGAAACCTGGAAGTTTAAACAAGCAAAGGGTTTGCTTTTCTCATTTAACAAGAAATCAAAAGCTAGCAAATCCAGGAACCACTAGATATTCAGGCCCTTATGTCTTTATGCTCTGCCATTCTTGCCTGTAGCATCATCCTAATGATTTAGGTATCTATCTACAGGATAGATAGCTCCTGAAGCTCCAGACATCATGCGTGCATTGCAGGAAGAAAGAAGAGGACAGGATAAAGGCAAAACTTGTGTGCCCACTGAGTCCACCCTCTTTAAAAAAACAAACTTTTAGAATCCCAACACAGTGAGTTCTGCTTATATCTCATTGGATACCTGTCATCTGGCTGCACTTCTACAAGGCAAGGGAGGCTGAGAAGTGTAGTTTGTTCAGCTGGGCACACGTCTGCTTCAAACAAAATTAATGTTCTGTTAGACAGGAATAAGAGAGTAGATATGGGATAAGGACAAGCAGTCTGCCACACATCTTTTCTGCTTCTTTGCAGCACGGGTGAAATTGGCTGTCATTTCACAAATAATTGTATTAAATACTAAAAACAGAGCAAAGAAGGAAATAATGACAAGAAAATAAAATCTTATTAACAAGCTCAATTTTGCAAAGCAATTATTTGTGGCCAGAAGACAAGTATCCAGGCACCCCTACCACTTCAGTGGGGCCTCACTAGCACCACCAGCCGGGAAACTACATTTCTGCCCTCCAGCTTCCTTCTAAATCACAAATGCCACCTTTCTTGTTTATTTTACTGTCTTTTTAAAATGAGTATCTTTTGTAATAATCAGATGGTATTATGCTTGTTTTACAAGGCTGTATTGGTACAGAAACAGCATTGTATATTTATAAATATAGTAATGAAAATATTAGAAGTATAACAAAGGTACCTATGGAGCACTCTCTTGAGACTCACAAGCTCTTTCTAACCCAAGGCCAAAGACAGGGGTTGCCTAGGGCCGAATGTCCTCAGGTACAGTTTTCAGCCTGCCTCATTCATAGTCCATTGACTGGGCTTAGGTAAAAGGGATGTCAGCAGTGGCAATGAAAAACTGAAGATTAGAGGCCCTTCTCCCATTTCTCTGGATGCTGCAGAAGCCTGCTGGATCCTGGACCAATGTGGGAGGTGACATTAATGGCTTACATGGAGGTAAGCAAATGAAATATGCCATGTACACCTGCATTTATACCTGAGAGTCATACCTAATGCAGATGTCTCCCTCATTCCAATGGCTCCTCACTGTTCCTCCACATGGCCCTTTGTTGCTGACTTGACCTACCTGCTTCTTGTTGTGCTCGCCCTCTGTGTCCCTACCCCCTTCAACTCCACATGCTAGCCAAGATATTTCCCATTGGCATCTCAAAGAGATTAGATATTATTTACATGATATATAAATATCATGTAGTGGTTAAGAGCTTCAGCTCTCAAGGGTGCAATACTGCCTTCCCTATTGTCTACTTAGGATAACCTTGGGTAAGTCATATAACCTCACTGTGTCTCAACTACCCATCTGTAAATGGGATAACAACATTACCTACCTTATAGGGTTGTTGTCAGGATTGAATGAGTTAGTCATAAGGTACTTGTCATGTAGCTAGTTCTCAATAAATGTTAGCTTCTACAATACAGCTATGGGCTTTTGATGTGTTAGTTCCTCTGCTTGGAGCACCCTTTCCCATCTCTCCTGTTGGAAAACTCTCTTTTGTCTTTCCAAAATCACTCCAAATTTATCTCCTTTATTAAATGTTGCTTGAGTCCCCTAAGCAAAATTAGAGATTCACTTAGGTTTATTCAACACTTTGCCCATGGCCATCACTAATCTGGAACCTCCTTGAGGGCAAGGGTCTATGCCTTATTTCTTTATCCTTAGCATCTTGCACAGGGCCTGACCTACAGCAGACTTTTGGTGGCTGTTTGGGAATGAATGAATGAATTGATGATGAAATCAAAACAAAATGCAACAAGTGGGATCATCATATTCTCCCTTCCCAAGACTCCCCAATGACAGCTTTTATAAGTTCTGCTACATACACATCACTTTTGCAGAATTTAATTTAATACCCTCTTTCATGTTGTCCTAAAATGTGTCTCCAGACCTCCTATTTTATTCATGATAACCTATGGGTGTTAGAACTCACTGGACTAGCTATCAGCAGAGGGAGCTGATAGGGAGGGAAGGTGTTTGGGAGGACAGGAGTTGGGGTGGAAGAAGGCTAAGTCATTAAGATCTCCAAGGATGATACATCCCATTCCATTCCTTTCCCATAGGGCATGCTCTTAAAGATGTTTCTTGAGTAGAGGTGAAGCTTTCATGACCTACAACAGTTCCTGTCTGTGGAAAGGATGGGGCAGCTGTGCTTGATTATAGAGAAAGAGGCTGGGAACTAAGCCAGAGCAGTCATAAAAGAATACAGAGGCTGGTCATAGGCTTATGTTGTCAGATAACCAAGGTCCCAAGCAGAATCAGGTGTGATTGGCAAGTTATTTGAACCAAACTGAAGGAAGTAGTAGGGCCCTCTCTTTGGTAGTTCCCCTTGTGCCCAAAACTTTGGAATTTACGTGAGCCAAAAACTATGACAAGGATGACTTCGACTAGAGTGTTAGGCCATAAAGGGTGAAGGATGAGTTGTGGAAAATTGGCAAAATCACACTGTAATGTGGTTGCTGCTTTTCCTATGGCTTTGCCACTGACTCACTATGTGACCTTGGGTAAGTTCTCTTTTTTCTAGGCCTCAATATCCCCATCTCTGCAACAAGGTAGCTAGACCTGATGATCTCTAAGAACCTTACAGCTCTGTAATTCTGGCATAAATTGTGAAATGAGATATCCAAAGACCCTTACAACCAGGAGAGATTCATCTGTCTGGCTTGAAAAAGAGGCTGCCCAGCATGAGGGCAGTGGGTTGTGTAGGATGATCCCCTTGAAAGCCCAATGATCCCTGAATGCCTGTGTCCCGCAGGTGGTCTGGGGCTAATTTGAGCTCACTCCAGTGTCCTAGACTTTGTATTCTTAATATATATTTTTTTTGAGTGGCACCCCCAGCATGAGGCCCTGGCCTTGAAAGTTCTGAGAGAGGCCCTGGCTAATGAAGGCATTTCTTCCCTAGAGGAATTGAAGTGCTTTTTCCAGGCTGAGAAGGTGATAATTTTCTCATTTAAATCACATCTATTATAAACTTAAGTGGGCTTTATTTAGAGAATAATTTAGTTTCTCAAGACAACTGGAAAAAAAATAACTATTAGTAGTGGGAGACTGCTCCAAGCAGATGGCTTTTTTTTTTTTTTTTCTCCTGTGATGGCTGGGGTGGGGAGGAGGTAATTTGCTGGCATTCTTATAGCCCTTTGAAGCTGAGAGTGGTATGGCCAGAAGGAAACATGGCTCCTTAGCTTTGGGGCAGGGCCTGGGAATCTGCATGTTGCTTTCCGGGAGTTACGAGAAGGGAAACATCCTTGAACTACAAAGAAAATGGGTAGAAAGATAACAAAGGCACAGAAATGATACAAGGAGAAGCCCTAGGATCTGACTTAAGGAGAAGGCCTGGTGGTCATCTAAAGTACAGAATGATGGGATTGTGATATTTAAAGACTGGAAGGGCCTTAAGGGATTGCCTGGGTCAAATATTACCATTTTATAAGTTGGGAAGCTGAAGCCCAAGGGGCAGAGACATGTCCGAGTTCATACACATGCATAAACACACTCACAAACACACCTTAATATTATGGAATCATAGACACACAGTGTCCTGGAACTGAGCCACTGTAACACAGCTTATCCAACCACCCCTTATGCTATCAGTGGGGAACTAGAGGCCCAGAGAAGAGAAAGGATCAACCCAAGGTCACACAGAGAGTCAGCGGTAAGATAGGGAATGGAGACACAGAGAAAGAGGTACTTGGAAACCTCTTAAAGAGTGAAGTAGGGGATGGAAGAAAAAGCTGCGGAGATTTGACGCCAGGGAATTAGCAGGCAGACCACACACAAAGAGTGTGTTTACTCTTTCTAAGGCAATTCTGCCCTGGATAGTGGTCTTCATTTCCAAAGATTGCTGCAGAGGAAGGCTCATACACTAGAGGCACATGTACAAATTGCTATAGCCTCCAGCTCTTGGTTTCCATCATTTCTCTCTTCTCATCTCTCTTCACTTATCCCATCCTCGCTTGGCCTCCTCAGTTTCTCTCTCTGATTTCTCTCTCTTCCTTGTGCTCTTTGTTTCAGAATCACTACTCCGAGGCCCCATCTTAGTTGTGTAGGTTGTGTCTATACCTAGCTGAGTGGCACCCCTTAGAGTTGCAGTGTGCATCCTGTAGAACTCTATATAGCATTCCTGCTTCACCCTATCAACAACAAAATGTTTGTTAGCTTATCTCAGGTAGATATATGGGAAGGAAGGCCTAGGTTAAATACCAATGATGCCATTTTCCCTCCCTGGTGTCATATCACTTTCAAAAGGAGAGCTAATTGCCTCCAATGAATTCTCATTGATGGATGATTATAGTTGGAAATATGAAGTTAGGGGAGGGGGGATAATATTGGGGGATATAACTACTAATATAATACCTTACAAATCTAGCATCAAAGACTTAGAGAATTCTTCCAATGCAATACTCATTACTGAGCACCAACTTTGTGCCAGGTTTTGTGTTAGGTATGGGAAGGGCATGAGAGTGAGAAAGTGTCAGGGAAAAATTACACAAAGAATTTCACAAGGAGTAGGGCAGGTGATTGCTTAAGGAGCTAATTGTAACTTGAAGCTGAAGGATGTGTGAGCTAAACAGCTCATTATGGAAGTACAAAGGAGGGGGATGCTATCTTCTAGCGGGGGTGGGGGGAAAGGAAGGCTGCACAGAAGAGCTGGCATTCGTGTTCTGCCTAGAAAGCTGAAAAGAATTTCACCCAAATCAGGGGAGGTGAGGGGAAAGGGAACAGTGGGATGAGTAAATGCCTGGGAACCTGATAAAACAGAACATGTTTGAACCTTGTGATGGGAGGATAGCAGGGAGGAAAGCGTAGATGAAGTTTTACAGGTAAGAGTGGTATAAAAGGGAAGCCCACAATGCCAGGCTAAGGGGTCTTATCCTTGGGGAAAAGAGGAGCCATTGAAGAGTTTTAAGCAGGAAGTCACATGATCATATTTTGTTGTTTGTTTTGTTTTCTTTCTCTGCATAATAATTATGGCAGCAAAGTGGAGGACTGGCTGGAGGAGGGGAAAACTGAAAATAGGGAGAAGAGAGAACATTTTGAAGTACAGAACTGAGTCAGTGTAATAGATAGAAAAGATATTTTGGTAGTAGATTAACAAAATTTGAGTAATATTGGATTGAGGGGTTTATGAGTCCGCTACTAATGCTCCAAAACAGTCACCGATCTCAATGCTGCATAACAATAAACATTTATTTCTCATTCGAATAACTTCAGGTCAACTAGGGTTGTAATGACTAGGCTGGGCTTGTGCTGGATTGGCTACAGGAATGAGAAGACACACACAATGCTTCCTAATACCTAGCTTCAGAATTTGCATGCTGTCACTTATGCCAGCCTTCACTTAGCAGAAGAAAATCACATAACTGGGCCTAGAATCGGAGTAGAAGGGCACTACAATGTCACATGTCAACAAAGAGCATGGATAAAGAGAAGGGTGAATAACTGAAACCATTAATGCAATCAGTCTACCACAGTTGGAGCTGAAGGATGAGGCAAAGGCAGAAAGGTGAAAAAGACCATATGGCACATTTGAGAAACAAACAAAAGGCTAATGTGGCTGTACCACAGAAAGCAAGGAGGGAGAGTGGTGTGATATAAAGCTGGTAGATGCCAGATCATGTAGGTTCTCACAGGTCACAGTAACAGTTTTAGTCTTTATCCTGAAGGCAATAAGAAACCACTATAGAGATTTAAGTAGAGGAAGGACATTCTCCAAATTTTCAGCTGGGGTAAATGGATACCTTATGATGCCATTCAGTGACATGGAGAAGCCTAGTGAAGCCTGAGTTCTCCAGCTGGAAGACCAAGGTTAGGTGTGTGGTAGATCTTGATGAGTCTAAGCCAAGGTTTCTCAATGTTTAGTGCTATTGACATACTGGGTGTGATCAATCTTTGTTGTGGCACTTATTCTGTGCATTGTACAGTATTACCAGCACCCCTGGTATCTAGCAGATGCTGGTCGTACTACTCCCCGCAAGTTGTGATAACTAAAATTTTCTCCAAGCATTGTCATAGTCTCTGGGGACCAAAATCACTTCTGGTTGGGAATCACTGGGTCTATTCTAACCCTGGTCTAAACTAATCGTGGCAATTTCATTTCCTTTGCTACTAATTGATTAAGAAGTAGTGTGTGTTTCAGAGTGCTGGAGGCTGTCCCCCAATATTCGTTCTCCACTTCTTTCATTGCAATAGAGTGCCACTTTTTAGCTGGGTTCATTGCTATCAAATTCTCTTGCAGCTGGATGTAGGAATGACACTAGGTTTTTGCCAATGAGATTTTTTTTTTTTTTTTTTTTTTTTGAGAGGGAGTCTTGTTCCGTCGCCCAGGCTGGAGTGCAATAGCATGATGTTGACTCACTGCAACCTCGCCCCCTTCCCACCCCGGGATCAAGCAATTCTCCCGCTTCAGCTTCCCAAGTAGCTTGGATTACAGGCACCCGCCATAATGCCTGGCTAATTTTTGTATTTTTATAGAGACAGGATTTCACCATGGTGGCCATGCGCCAATGAGATTTAAGTAGAAGTGTTGTATTCGATTTCTGGGAAGGCTCCTTAAAATGGATAGTGTGTCTTCTCTTCTGTCTCCTCTGTTTTCCTTTCTGAATATGAATGTCATGACTGGAGTTCCAACAGCCATCTGGGGCCATGTAGATATGGGCAATTCTATAAGAATGGCAGAATAGAAGGCTGGAAGGATTCTGGGTCTCTGATGACTTCGTGAGGCTGTCATACCGGCCCTGGGCTGCCTGACCCTGGGCTTCTATACAGAAATAATGTTACTATATTTAGGACATCCATTTTGTTTTATGTTTTGTTTCAGTTGTTTGTCTTTCTGTTGTATTGCTGCAGAATATAATCCTAACGGCTAAATCACATAAAGCACATAGTGCAATTCTTACCAATGACATGTGAGGAGAAGTCTATTGTGGAGCTTGGGGGAAAGGTTACTTCACTTGATCTTCACCAAAAGGCAGAGAAGTGACAGGAAAGATTTTTGCTGTCTAAAGATGAGTGAAAATGAAAGACTGCCTCTCTTTTTCAGCCTTTGGCTATCAGTGTATGGAAACTTGATGCCTGCCACTGTGGCAGCCATCTTTTCACCATAATAGTAGTAGCTGACATGCTAAGGATAATAGAGCAGACAGACAGAAACAATCTGGATTCTTCATACCATTGAGCCACTGAATTGACCAACACCAGAATAGAGTACTTGTTAGATAAAGCCAATACACTGTTACCATAATTTAATCATTTTTACTTAAGTTTCTGTTACTTGCACGTTAAAGTCTCCAAAATGATACAAATAGGATATGAGGGAAAATAATGAGCTAAGTTGGGATATATTGAATTTGAAAAAATTTATGGGCCCCCCTCCTTTTTTTTGAGACAGATTCTTGCTCTGTCACCCAGGCTGGAGTGCAGTGGCTCAATCTCGGCTCACTGCAACCTCCGCCTCCTAAGTTCAAGCAACTCTCATGCCTCAGCCTCCCAAGTAGCTGGGATTACAGGCACGCACCACCATGCCTGGCTAATTTTTGTATTTTTAGTAGAGGCAGGTTTCACCATGTTTGTCAGGCTGGTCTTGAACTCTTGATCTCAAGTGATCTGCCTGCCTCTGACTCCCAAAGTACTGAGATTACAGGCATGACCCACCATGCCTGGCCTGACATCTTTGTTTTTGATACCTAATAGTCAGTTGGCCATACAGATTTAAACCTAAAAGAAGATATGAGATTGGCCTTAGTAATGGGGAAGGAGCTCTAGTCCTCCTTGCAGGTGGGGGCCTGGCATCCACTGTGACCGACCTCCCACTTCCTTATGGCTAATCTATTGGCAGGGTCACAATAGGGGAGCTCTACTTCAGAGTTCCAGGGAAAGAATAGCAGGGAGCTGCAAAAGAGGGGGCATGGGCCTCACTAGAATCAGAATGATATCTCCAAGGTCCAAAGTCAGCACTTGTTCAGGCTGACCTCAGAATGTACTGGTAATACTGTCCCTCCCTCTCCCCACACCCCACATTGTGAGCTTGGTTTATAGCAGTAGCTCTGGGGAAAATCCAAGTACTTATGGGACCCCTCCTAGTGTTACCAGCTGGTTATCATCCCTATGTTGACATTAAAGCTTCAGGCCTCCGGCTAAGGTCCTATACATGTTCATAACCACTGTAGGACAGTACAGTCTGGACAAGGCTTGCCAGCCAGCAGTGCAAGCCAGCCTTTCTGGAATTATTTATTGCCTAAACCAGAGGCTCTCCTACCTCTGCCTTTAATTTTAGACTGGGGCCCAAGAGGCTCTAGGAAGAAAGCTCAGAGCCATTGGGTTTTAAAGGAAGCTCTAGCACTTTGCCTTTGTCTTTGTTACTCAGTTTCAGGCTTTGTAGGGAAGCAAGAACTCCTCATGGCCTCAGAGTATCATGGGTTAAAGCCAAAAACAGCTGGAAGCACAAACTAAATGATATATTTGGAAGGTGGATTCCTCCTCCTCTTCCTCCGGAAGGGGCAGGCAGATCTTGGCCTCATGCCCAGATCACAGAACCACAGACTCAGAGCTGAAAGAGCCCTTAGCTATCAGGCAGGAATTCTTAGCCTACAAGTCCATGAGTCACTTGAAATTATATGCTAAATTGTGGCATCTGCATCCACAGATTTCGTCAGATTCTCAGAAGTCTGTGATTCCACGAAAAGTTAAGAAACATTACAAACCCTTTAAGTTACAGACAAGGCACTGAGAGGGGAGGAGCTTGCCCAAGGCCACAGAGTTAGTGAGGGTCAGAGCTGGGACTAGAAATCAGGCCTCTGACATCAGTGCAGACACTCTGCACTATGCAATAATCCTTTAAACCTTCCTCTTCAAGCTGTGATTTCCTGGGCACATAGGGGAATAGGAACAGAAGGTGATGGTAGTGATAAGCTGGATCTGGGCAGCAAGTACAACCCAGACTGCATTTGTAGGTGGTTGAATAGGCTGGAGGGGAAGATGGGAGGAGTGTCAGGGAACCAGGAGTCTTATTGGGGAAGCTACCAGGGTGCTTTCTCCATGCCTTGCTGAGGCCCTTTCTTCTCTTTCCCTCTGGCTCCAGGATTATATCTTCTTATTTGTCTTACACATTACTACTGACTCAATTTCCTTGGGTTCCACCTCAGTATGCTCAACTGGAGTTTAACTGTGGATTTGGATATAGTCTCCTTAGCTTCTTTCATTTTTTGCCTTGCTGAAGAGTGAGCAGTTAGGAACTTTGGGTCTTGGTGCTATTCACTTATGGGCCAGGGGAAACCAAAATAACTAAGTAATCTTATAGAAAGTTTTGAGTAACTGGCCCAGATCTACCACTGAGCTCAGCAGCTATAGAATGTCAAAGGGGAAAGAGATCTTAGAAAGTTCATCGAGTCCTTGATTGTACAAATTGGGTCCGTGACCCAGAAAGGAAAAGAGATGAATATGTTGTCATACAGTACTCAGGGAGCTGGAACTGCACTCTAAGGATACAAGAATCCTAGCTCTTTCTAGCGTGCTTCACTTTTCCCCACTGTCTTTTGGCCTCTCTAGGATGGTACCGGAAGTCTCATTTTGAAGCCCTGGCCAGCAAGCAAAGCTGTTAGTCTGGTGGATTTTTTAGGCCCTATTAGAACCTTCTTCCTGATCTCGTGCCTAATACAGGACACTCCCCACCCCAAACATGCCAGCAGGTCAACCCTCTGGCTCCCAACTCCTTAGTTGTGTGTCCCTGAAGACAGTATGACAAAATAGAAAAAAGTCCCACAGACTGGGTTACTATACTAGCGAGTTCATTTCTCTTCTCAAAACTCGGGTTTTTAAATCAGTAAAACAGGGAGAGAACCTCGCTGGGTACTTTTAATTCCCTCTATGCAGCTTTACATATTTTCATAGCATTTATTACTTTCTTGCATACTTTATAATTTATTTGCTTATTGTCTTTCCAGTTGAAATGTCAGCTCCATGAGGGCAGGGATCTTTGATTGCTTTATTCACTTCTGCATGCCCAGTGCCTAGAACAGTGATTGACATATAGTGCGTACTCAGTGAAAAGCTGTTTAATGAATGAGTGAGGATTAAATAAGAGAATGAATAGGGGAGTGTCCAGTTAACAGGAAACTCTCATCTTGAGAGTTTTTTGGTGTTTTTAGGTTCTGATCCTGGCAAGTGTGTTGGTTAGTTAAGTACTTATCCCCCCACCCCCTTGGCCTGCCTTCACAGCTGCTGCCTGCTCTTTGCACCGCATACCAAGGTGATATTGTAGCACTCTTTGTTGCAAGGTTGGAAATTGCGTCCCAGGGGCAGGCTGGAAGCTGGTGTGGGGAGTCAGAAGGCTATTGCTGTCTAGATTTGTAGCTGTCTTCCCTGGATGGTGAGATACTTGGACAGGTGCTGTGCTCTCTCCTTGTGTAAAACAAATACCTAACCCCCAAGGAAGAGATAAATGATTTACTGGACAATTTAGTACCTTTCAGGTGGAATCAATTAAAAAATAATCAGTATTTAGGAAGCACTTAGAAATCCAAAGATTGTTTAACTATTAAAGTCACTATAATGAGAGCTTTGTCATTGTAATGAGAGTTCCAGTGAATGTACATTTAAGGCAGTCTGGCCTCTTCTACCCACTCCCCACTTCTTCCCTCATCTGGCCCCACCTTCCTGAAAGTTCTGTCTTGTCTGTCTGTCTGCCTGTCTCTCAGACAACTCCTTGTGTCTCCTCTCAACCTGTTTCATTTATAGGCTGCTTAGTTAAAAATTCCTTCCTTGTGTTGAGCTGAAGTTTGTTTCCTGCTGGTTCCCACCCGAGGGTCTCGTTTCTGCCTTCTGAAGCCTCTCAGACTCCATCTGCTCTCTCTGTTCCTGACAATATCTTAGAGGTCTACAAAAAGACCACTTCTCTTAAGTCTTCTCTTCTCCAGCTGATATGATTTGGATGTCTGTCTCCTCCAAATCTCATGTCGAAATGTGG
Source organism: Rhinopithecus roxellana (assembly GCF_007565055.1). Taxonomy (NCBI): domain Eukaryota; kingdom Metazoa; phylum Chordata; class Mammalia; order Primates; family Cercopithecidae; genus Rhinopithecus; species Rhinopithecus roxellana. The sequence goes on along the minus strand of NC_044555.1, from coordinate 50,447,059 downwards.
CCTCCAATGTTGGAAGTGGAGCCTAGTGGGAAGTGTTTGAACCTGGGGTCAAATCCCTCATGAATGGCTTAGTACTAGCTCCTTGGTGACGAATCAGTTCTCGCTCAGTTAGTTCATGAAAGAGCTGGTTGTTTTAAAAGGTCCAGGACCCCTCTTCACTCTCTTGCTCTCTCTTCGTCCTCCACCATGATTGTAAACTTCCTGTGGCCTCACCAGGATCCAAGCAGACAGCAGCACTATGCTTATGCAGCCTGCAGAACCATGAGCCAATTAACCTATTTTCTTCATAAATTACCTAGTCTCAGGTATCCCTTTATAGCAACACAAAATGGACTAAAACACTAGCATAAATGGCCATAGTTCCAAATTCTTTCAGCCCCCACCCTTGTTTGTTCACTCCCTTCTTTCTCTACACATCCTACATATGCATACAGAATATTCATACACCCTTGTTTGTTCACTCCCTTCTGTATGCACCCACTTAATGTGTGGTAGTCTGAGCCAAAAGGAAGTCCCTCAGTAAGGGTCTAACCAGTACAGAGTGGAAAAGGACTGTTGCTTCCCTTGATTTAAACACTATTCATATGTTATTGCAGCCTAAGTTCCCATTAGATTTTTTGGGCTTTATCATCTCAGTGATGATGCCTGTAAGGCAAAATCTCAAGTTCCTGTTCTGCAAACTGTGTGTAGGACAGTCTCTTCCATCCTGTGAAGAGTCAGTTGGTTTTCTGCACTCAAATGCAGGCCTCTCCATTTGTAACTGTCAATCATCTGATCAGGTTCAACCACTTACTTCAGCCTGTTGACATCTTTTTGGAGCCTAACTCCATGGCCTGAAATATTGCTCCATCTTTTTTAGCTTTCAAACTTTAGTAGTAATTTCCTCTCTTCTCTCTATATGAGACTGTTTTGCTATTTTGTTGAGACATCAAGTCCCTCATTCATTCCTTCAGGAGGGTAGGGGCCACCTTCTGTGGGTGCTCCTGGGGGCAGTTCTCAAAGCCTGTGGTATAAAAATGACCTTGATCAGTAAGCACCAGCAGCTCACTGCTGCTTGATGGAGAAAGCAATTCCAATAGCAACATCTCCCTCAGCCTACCTGGGCCTCTGCCAGGGAGAACCCCACACACTGGCTGGCTCATTCAGCTGTGGATAGAGTAAGATTTCCAGTTGACTACCAGAGATGAAGCCCTGGGATGTCAGGCCAAGCAAGGGCACATCAGCACATCAACCTGATTCCTCTGATGGCTCAGGAGTTTTCAGGATCAACGGGCCTCTAGTCATTTATGTCACAACCCCTTCTTCATCCTTGGAGGGCTGGCCTGATTCCAACAGTGACCGTCAGCAGTCAGCTCTTTAAAACTGGCTGTATTCCTGACAGTCTTGGAGAAAAGACTGATGGCAAAAAGGGCTGTGATATTCCAAGAGCCTCCTTCTTACCAGTCCCCTTAAAAGCTTATATCTTTTTATGTTAACACTTTATTTTAGAAGAATACATATACATGGTAAAACATTTTAAAAAAGGAAGGCATGTTCAAGATTCTTACAGTCCCACCATTCAGGCACAAACCATTATTTGACATTCTGTTGAAAATCTTAGATCGGCAAACTCACGTGTGTGTGTGTGTGTGTGTGTGTGTGTGTGTGTGTGTGTGTGTGTCTAATGCAATGTTATACTATTGAAAATATGCATTGGCAAAACATTCAGATCTAAAGCATCATTGCTAATGACATAACATCCCATAGGTACTTCTCTTGGGAGGTATTTAGGTTGCTTCTAATTTTTCTTTCTTTTTAGCTTTTATTTTCCCAGTGTCTGTTGATTCTTTGTGTCCATGAGTTTTCACCATTTATCTCCTACTTATCAGAAGAACATGCACTATTCAGTTTTCTGTTCCTGCATTGGTTTGCTAAGGATAATTGCCATCAGCTCCGCTCATATTCCTGCGAAAGACACAATCTCATTCTTTTTTATGGCTGGATATTATTCCATGGCGTATATGTGCTGCATTTTCTTTATCCAGTCTATCACTGATGGTCATTTAGGTTGATTTCATGTCTTTGCCATTGTGAATAGTGCTGTGATGAACATTCATGTGCATGCATCTTTATAAAAGAACCATTTATATTTCTCTGGGTATGTACCCAGTCATAGAATTGCTAGGTCGAATGATACTTCTGTTTTTAGCTCTTTGAGGAATTACCACATGGCTTTGACGATGATTGACCCAATTTACACTTCCACCAACAATGTATAAGCATTCCCTTTTCTCTGGAATCTCATCCCCAACAGTAATTTTTTTACTTTAATAATAGCCATTCTGATATGTGAGATGGTATGTCATTGTGGTTTTGATTTGAATTTCTCTAGTTATCAGTGACATTGAGCTTTTTTTATATGCTTGTTGGTCGCATGTGGGTCTTCTTCTTCTTCTTCTTCTTTTGAGACAGAGTCTCACTCTATTGTACAGGCTGGAGTGCAGTGGCACAACCTTGGCTCACTGCAACCTCCACCTCCTGGGTTCAAGTGATTCTCCTTCCTCAGCCTCTCGAATAGCTGGAATTACAGACATGTGCCACTATGCCTGGCTATTTTTTGTATTTTTGGTAGAGATGGGGTTTCACCATGTTAGCCAAGCTTGTCTTGAACTCCTGACCTCAGGTGATCCACCAGCCTCAGCCTCCCAAAGTGCTGGGATTACAGGCATGAGCCATGGCACCCAGCCTGTGTGTCTTCTTTTGAAAAGTGTCTGTTCATGTCTTTTGCCCACTTTTTAATGGGTTTGTTTGTTTATTTTCTCATAAATTTGCAAGTTCTTTATACATGCTGGATATTAGACCTTTGTCAAATGGATAGTTTGCAAAAATTTTCTCCCATTCTGTAGGTTGTCTGTTTAATCTGATAGCTGCTTTTGCTGCACAGAAGGTCTTAAGTTTACATTCCATTTGTCAACTTTTGCTTTTGTTGTGATTACTTTGGTGTCTTCATCATGAAATCTTTGCCCGTTCCTCTGTCCTGAATGGTATTGTCTAGGTTGTTTTCCAGGGTTTTTAAAATTTGGAATTTTACATTTACGTAATTAACCAATCTTGAATTGATTTTTGTGTATAGTGTAAGGAAAGGATTCAGTTTCAATCTTCTGCATATGGTTAGCCAGTTATTCCAGGAGCATTTATTGAATAAAGAGTCCTTTATCTATTGCTTGTCATTGTTAATGGTTGTAGGTGTGTGGCCTTATATCTGGGCTCTCTATTCCATTCCATGGGTCTATGTGTTTGTTTTGCACCAGTACCATGCTGTTTTGGTTACTGTAGCCCTGCGGAAGAGTTAGAAGTCAGGTAACGGGAAACTTCCTGCTTTGTTCTTTTTGCTTAGGATTGTCTTGGCTATTCAGACTCTTAGTTGGTTCTGTATGAATTTTAAAGAGTTTTTTTAGTTCTGTGAAGAATGTCATTGATAGTTTGATAGGAATAGCATTGAATCTATTAAGTGCTTCAGGTAGTATGGCCATTTTAGTGATATTGATTCTTCTTATCCGTGAGCATGAAATGTTTTTCTATTTTTTGGTTTCATCTCTGATTTCTTTGAGTGTAATTTTCATTGTAGCAATCTTTCACCTCCCTGCTTAGGTGTATCCCTATGCATTTTATTCTTTTGTGGCAATTGTGAATGAGATTTTTGCTCCTGATTTGGCTGTCAGCTTAGGTATCGTTGGTGTATAGGAATTCTAGTGCTTTTGGGACATTAATTTTCTATCATGAGACTTTTCTGAAGTTGTTTATCAGGTGAAGGAGCTTTTGGGCAGAGAGTATGGGGTTTTCCAGATATAGAATTATGTTGTCTGTAAACAGGGTTAGTTTGACTTCCTCTCTTTCTATTTAGATGTCCTTTATTTCTTTATCTTGCTTGTTTGCTTTGGCCAGGACTTCCAAGACCATGTTAAAATAGGAGTGGTGAGAGAGAGCATCCTTGTCTTGTGCAAGTTTTCAATGGGAATGCTTCCAGCTTTTGCCCATTCAGTATGATGTTTGCTGTGGTTTTGTCATAGATGATTCTTAGTATTTTCAGGTATGTTCTTTCAATACATAGTTTATTGATAAGTTTTAACATGAAGGGGTTTTGAATTTTGTTGAAAGCCTTTTCTGCATATATTGAGATAATCATGTGTTTTTTGTCTTTAGTTTTTTTTTATGTCATTAATCTCATTTATTAATTTGCTTGTTGAACCAACCTTGCATTCTGGGGATGATGTCTACTTGATCATGGTGGATTAGTTTTTTAATTTCCTGCTGAATTCAGTTTGCAAGTATTTTGTTGAGGATGTTTACTACAATGTTCATCAAGGATATTGGCCCTACCTTTTCTTTTTTTTGTTGTGTTTTACCAGATTTTGTTATCAAGATGATGCTGATCTCATGGAATGCATTGGGGAGGAGTTCCCTCCTTCTTGAATTTTTGGAATAGTTTCAGTAGGAATGGTGCCAGCCCTTCTTTGTACATCTGTTAGAATTCAGCTGTGAATCCATCTGGTTCTGGACTTTTTTTGATTGGTAGGCTATTTATTTATGATTCAATTTCAGAGCTCATTATTGGTCTGTTCAGGGAATCAATTTTTTCTTGGTTCAGTCTTGGGAGGGTGTATGTGTCCAGGAGTATATTCCTCTCTTCTAGGTTTTCTAGTTTGTGTGCATAGAGGTGTTCATGGTAGTTTCTGCTTGTTACTTTTATTTCAGTGGGGTCAGGGGTAACATCCTCTTTGTCATTTATAATTGTGTTTATTTGAATCCTTTCTGTTTTCTTATTTATTATTCTAACTAGTGGCCTACCATATTAATTTCTTCAAAAAAACCAACTCCTGTATTCATTGATCTTTTGAATCATTTTTCCTGTCTCAATTTCCTTCAGTTTAGCCTTAATTTTGGTTGTTTTTGTCTTCTGCTAGCTTTGAGATTGATTTGCTCTTGCTTCTCTAATTCTTTCAGTTATGATGTTATCTTGTTAATGTAAGATATTTCTAACTTTTTAATGTGGGCATTTAGTGCTAGGAATTTGTCCCTTAACACTGCCTTAGCTGTGTCCCAGAGATTCTGGTATGTTGTATCTTTGTTCTCATTAGTTTCAAAGAACTTCTTGATTTCTGCCTTAATTTAATGATTTATCCAAAAGTCATTCAGGAACATGTTGTTTAATTACCATGTAATTGCATGGTTTTGAGTTATTTTAAATATCTGAACTACTATTTTATTATGTTGTGGTCTCAGAGTGTGTTTGGTATGCTTTAGTTTCATTTGCACCTGCTGAGGATTGTTTTATATCCAAGTATGTGGTTTATTTAAGGAGATGTGTAATGTGGTGATGAGAAGAGTATATATTCTGTTGTTTTTGGGTAAAGAGTTATGCAGAGGTTTATTAGATACATTACATCCAATGTTAAGTTCAGGTTCTAAATATCTTTGTTAATCTTCTGCCTTGATGAGCTGTCTACTTCAGTCAGTGAGGTGTTGAAGTATCCTACTATTATTGTGTGGGAGTCTAAGTCTCTTTGTAGGTCTCTCAGAATTTGCTTTAGAAATCTGGGTGCTCCTTTGTTGGGTGCATATATATTTAGGATAGTTATGTCTTCTTGTTGAATTGAACCCTTTACCATTATATAATGCTCTTCTTTGTCTTTTTTGATCTTTGTGGGTTTAAAGTCTGTTTTGTTTGAAATTAAGATTGCAAACCCTCCTTTTTTTCTGATTTCTATTTGCTTGTTAGATTTTTCTCTATCCCTTTATTTTGAGCCTATGGGTTTCATTCTATGTTAGATGGGTCTCCTGAAGACAGCATACCATTAGGTCTTGTTTTTTATCCAGCTTACCACTCTGTGCCTTTTAATTGGGATATTTAGCTTGTTTACATTCAAGGTCAGTATTGATATGTGTGGATTTGATCCCATCATTGTGTTGTTAGCTGGTTATTATGCCAGATTGTGTGATTGCTTTAGAGTGTCACTGGTCTCTGTATTTAAGTGCATTTTTATATTGGCTGGAAGCAGTCTTCCCTTTCTATATTTAGTGCTTCTTTCAAGATCTCTGGTAAGGCAGGTCTTGTGTTAATAAACTCCCTCAACATTTGTTTATTTGGAAAGGATATTATTTCTCCTTTACTTAGAAAGCTTTGTTTGGCTGGATATGAAATTCTTGCTTGAAGACTTTTTTTCTTTAAGAATGTTGAATATAGGCCCCAATATGTTCTGGGTTGTAGGGTTTCAGCTGAGAGATGTGCTGTTAGCCTGTGGTATGCCTTTTGTAGGTGACCTGCCTTTTCTGTCTAGCTGTCTTTAACATTCTGTCTTTCATTTCAACCTTGGAAATGCTGATCATTATGTGTCTTGAGGATGATATTGCTGTGTAGAATCTTGCAGTGGTTCTCTGTATTTCCTGAATTTGACTGTTGGCCTCTCTAGCAAAGTTGGGGAAGTTTTTATGGGCATAATCCTGAAATATGTTTTCCAAGTTTTTTGCTTTCTCTTCATCCCTTTCAGGGATGCTATTGATTCATAGATTTGGCCTCTTTACGTCATCTCATATTTCTTGGAGGTGTTGTTGATTTCTTTTCGTTCTTTTCTCTTTGTTTTTGTCTGATTGTCTTATTTCAGAGAGCCAGTCTTCAGTTTCTGAGATTCTTTCCTCAGCTTGGTCTGTCTTGCTGTTAATACTGGTGATTGCATTGTGAAATGCTTTTAGTGTGTTTCCCAGCTCTGTCATATTTGTTCGGGTATACTGGCTATTTCATCTTTCAGCTCCTGTATCATTTTATTGTGATTCTTAGTTTCCATGCATTGGGTTTTGCCATTCTCCTGAATCTTGATTATCTTCATTCCTATTCATATTCTGAATTCTATTTCTGTCATCTCAGCCAGCTCAGCCTCATTAAGAACCCTTGTTGGAGAACTGTCGTGGTTGTTTGGAGGATGTACAGCACTCAGGCCATTTGCACTTCCAGAGTTCTTGTGTTGGTTCTTTCTCATCTCTGCCTGTGAGTGTTCCTTTACTGCATTGTAGATTGAGCACAGTTGATGGACTTCTTTTCTGAATGTTTTCACAGGACTGAGGCTTTGTGCAGGGTCCTTATTTGCAGCTGACTTCTTGCCTTTGGTTTCACAGGGGTGTATGTTAGTGAGGTATTTTTCTTTGTGTTGAAGCTTTGGGGCATGATCTATAGGTAGTTTTTAGGTATATTGGTTAGTTGATAGACTCGTTCCCAGTCACATGGCTCCCCTATATTTCCTCACAGTTGCAGCTGTGCTCCCTCTCAATGGTCTGAAAGTGTGCGCTCCTCTCCCACTTGAGTGCTGGCCATAGGTTGTGGCTGGGCATTTTTGGGCTGCCCACCACAGCTCTAGGGTGATATCTGGGTTTATGTCCCCATGCTCCAATTTGGAGGCAACAGAGGAAGGGACCTTAGTAGTGGCTGTGACCAAGAGTCCTTTGCTTGCCTCCCGGGGGTTCCACCCGAGAGCTGCAGGTCAGCAATTGCTTGGTGCAATTAGCCCAGGATGGAAGGTCTGTGCTGTGGGCCTAAATGAGGGGTTCTCTGTGTGGTGATCAGCAAGGAAGTAAGTGGAACCCATGGGAGATGGACTAGCCTCCTCTCTTTGGGTTGAGTGCAGTTTGTTGGAGGTGTAGATAAGGCACTTAGAGTCTTTGCTCCTTCATTAGTGTAAGAGGAGCAAGAGCAGTTCCACTGCAGAAGCAGTGGTAGAGAAGCTTTCAGTTGCTGTGGGAGCTCTGCCTCCAAGAAACACAGAGCCACTGTTATTGGGGGTGTTCAGTCACTGGTGTGGGGTGGCTGCACTGCTGTTGTGAGCTTGGGGTTCCACTTGTTGGGAAGCAAGGGCAGAAGGCTCACAGGGAGGAGAGATCGTTCGCCTCTCTGTATGGTACCTGTGGCATGCCATAAGCTTGCATGTAGCCCTCAAGCTCTTTGTTTCTTCTCCAGATGAAGGGCAGCAGGGATAGAACTGTTACTATGGCAGTGGTGGAGGGGCTGTCATATGCTTCTGATAGCCTCTCCCTGGGGAAACTCTGGGCCACTACCAGTGGGCATACTTATCCATGGGTGGGGTGGCTGTTCTGCATTCATGAGCCAGGGCCCCTGCCTGGTGAAGAGTGGGTGCTGTAGGTTTACAGGGAAGAGGGGCTATGCTGTACTTCGTATAATGGTTGTGGTGTGCTGGAAGTGCCAGTGTAATGACTAGACCTTTTATTCCCTGCCTAGTCTGAAGTCTGAGGACTGTTATGGCTGTACTACTGCAACTGTAGTGGTGGAGTGGTTGTGCATTGACTCTGTGATTTCCTCCTCAGAGAAATGCTGGCCTGCCTCTGATTATGGTGATCAGGTAAGGGCAGGTTGGTTGTGCTGGAGTCTCAGGTTGGGTGGCTCTGCCCATTGAGGAGAAGTGAGAACCACGACCTGCATGGAGAACAGTCTGGCCACTTTTCTGTGAGATAGTTACTCTGTGCTGGGGTTCCAAACCAGCCCTTGGTCCCCACAGACTCTTCCAAACCTGGAGACAGCAAGGGAAAGGGCTGAAAGACAGCAAAGATGGCAACTCAACCTTCCCACTGGGAGCTTTGTCCAGGGAGCTTCAGAGTTGCTACTGACTCGATAACCCTGGCGGGGGTTGGCTAAAGGTCCAGGCCTGGAGGACTTGCCCAGTGAGGAAATATGGGAATGGGCACCTATGTAACAGTCTGGGCACTTTTCCACAAGGCTGTTGCAGTATGATGGGGTTCTGGCCCAGTCCCTAGTCACTTTGAATTTTCCAGTACCTGAAAGTACCAACAGAGAAGACTGCAAAACAACAAAGATGGTGGCCTGCCCCTCCCTCTGGGAACTCCATCACAGGGAGGTATGGACCTGTTGCCAGCCTGAATGCACCTGTAGGAAGAAGGCTGGAGACCCCAGCTGGGAGATCCTGCCCAGTGAGGAGAAATGGATCAAGGACCCACTTTAAAAAGCAGTCTGGCCACTTGTAGAGCAGCTGTGCTGTGCTGGGAGGCCACTGCAAGCCCTAGTCGCTTCAGACTCTGCAAAGACTGAAAGCAAGAAAGTCTAAGTTGGCCAAACAGCAAAGATGGCAGCCTGCTCCTCTCTCTGGGAGCTTTGTCCCAGGGATAATTTTTCAGTAGTACAAACATCATAATAAGTACTCTTGTGTAGCCAGGTGTGATGGTGGACATGTGAACTCCCAGCTACACTGGTGGCTGAGGTGGGATGATCACATGAAACTAGAAGTTTGAGGTCACAGTGTGCTATTATGTGATCATGCCTGTGAATAGGCAACGTACTTCGGCTTGGGTGACATAAGGAGACTCCATTTTCAAAAATAAAAAAAAAAAAAAAAAACAGAAAGAAAATCTCTAGACATTGCCAAATGTCCCCTACAAAATGACTAGCCCTCAAGTTGAGAACCACTGGGTTATTCAAGGTGTTCTTAGGGTGAAAAAATCATGAATCATTAAAAAAGGAAAAAATGATGAATTGGATTATATTAACACTTAAAAATTAAAAAATATTCTTGTGTATAAAATACGTGTTTTAAAATGTACTTATTCAGGAAAGATTGATTGAATGCTTACAGGTACTTATTGTGCTAGGCTCTGGGGAAATATGGTGGGTAAAACATGTCAATTTCCTGCTGTGCTGGAGCTTGTAGTCTAATAGTCTCTCCATCTCCTTAGGTTTAGCTCCTAGGGATGGAATTGCTGCATTGAGACTGCTTTCCAGAGCAATTTATATGCTTCTCAGTAGAAGACAAGGTTTCTTATTTTCCTATATTCTCATGAGCATAGATTTCCTTTGAACTTTGAATGGTTTCTTAATAATTTCATCAGGAAAATGTAAGTGGATAACCTGGAATACAAGAGTGAGGAAGTTACATGGCCTCTAGACTCTTACCTTTGTTTTCTCCTTTTGATCTTTGGCTGCTAGCACCTGCTGCTTTTTGCTAGATAGCCCTAAGAAGTAGCTTTCTTTTTCCCTCTGGTATTCTAGATTATGAGCAATTTTATTTATTGGTTTATTTGGTCATTCATCCATTCAATCACAGGATAAGTGCCTACTTTGTGCTAAGCCCTTAACAGGTAACAGGGATATAGAAATGAAAGATAAGATGCTTGCCCTCAAGATCTCTCAGACTACTACTCACAGGACCTGGGAGAGAGAAGGCCTCTGACACTATCCAATTAACTTAAGTGCCTTGATGTTGGCGCTCCTCAAGCCTCTGAGCATCCCGTGAAATGGAAACATCATTGTTGGAGCCCAGAGGGTGTGTGTATGGGATGGTTCAGGCCTCTTTGCCTTCTGTGAGAAATCTAAGAAAATATAAAAAACTCACGTAGAGAATAGCTCAGGCTGATGTGTGTGGAGGTGACTGCATGAATGGACCTATACAGTAGAGTCCTTCCAGATGACATCTTTGGTAGTTTGACACAAAGCACTCCCTCCCCAACCCTATCTTAACATTTTGCCCAATAATTTTACCAATTGTTTTGTTGAGGGCTAGAGAATATTTCAATCAAAGTTACAAATGCAAACAGGCTGTAAATGGGTAGGGTCAGGAAACACGAGCCCAGGGTAATATCCTCAGTCGAAGGAGGGTGCATGTAGACTGGGGTTTCACACCACAGCTGACAAGATGTATTAATCTTCTTCAAGTGCAAAGTCCTGTACCTCAGCTCTAAAATCTAGGTGTAGTGTCAATTAAAAACAAAATGAAACTTTAGAAAGTAAATTAAATAATAGACACTGACTCCATGAAAATACCACATGAAGCTCCAGAACTAGTGAGGGAAATAGAGAAAGAAATAGAAAGATATTGTCCAGAGTGATTAGTGCTACCATAGGGATAAATATATAACACTGTGGGAGCACTACATTAAGATGTGTGAAGAATACATCCAGATGGGAAGGTAAAGGTAGTGTCAGGAATATGACAGTGAACAACAAACAAAACTTGCTGCCTTCATGCAGCTTAGTTTTTAGTATAGGAATTTACACAGTAAATACAAAAATATTATATACTCATATTAAATGGTATGGTGGAAAGTAAAGCAGATAAAAGGATGGGATGTGGGGGCCTGCTGGGGCTGTAATTTTAAATAAGGTACGATGACTGAGAAGATGACATTTGAATAAAAAGCTGAAAAAAATAACAAATCAGCCATGTGAATATCTGGAGTAGAGAGTTCCAGGCAGAGGGAGTGATAAGTACAAGGATCCCAGGGTGGGAACATACTTCTTATGTTCAAGGAATAAGTTGGAAGACTGTGGCAGAGTGAGCAAGGATGAGTAGTAGGACACAAGGACAGAGAGGTTAGGATTATAGGGCAAGGTGGGAGGCGGAGCATGTAGGGTCTTGTAATCCACAATAAGAATTTTGGCTTTTATTCTGAATGAAGTGGGAAGCCACTGGAGGATAGGATCAGAACTTAGAGGAACTTGAATGCTTTGTTCAATAGTTAGACTTTATTCTAGAGAATAAGAGGAGCCTTTGAATATTGCTGTTGTTGTGGTGGTGGTGGTGGTTGTTATTGTTGTTTTGAGACAAAGTCTCACTCTGTTGCCCAGGCTGGAGTGCAATGACGTGATCTTGGCTCACTACAACTGCCGATTCCCCGGTTCAAGTGATTCTCCTGCCTCAGTCTCCCGAGTAGCTGGGACTACAAGCACCCACCACCACGACTGACTAATTTTTGTATTTTTAATAGAGACGGGGTTTCACTATGTTGGCCGGGTAGGTGTCGAACTCCTGACCTCAGATGATCCATCCACCCACCTCGGCCTCCCAAAGTGCTGGGATTATAGGCGTGAGCCACCACACCTGCCCTATGAGTGGTTTTGAGAAGGAGAGTGGCATGTGGATCTCTGTGTTAGAAAGATCATTCTAGTAGCTAAAGAAGGATGAGTTAAAAAGGAACATGTGAAAGTAGGAAAAGCAGTTAGGAGACCCTGTCTCCTATCCCTCCTGTTCCAGATCCCTGAAGGAGCTGAGAAACAATTGGTTCTTCTCTCTGAGTTGAAACCTCAAAGCCAGTAGAATGGAGTGGGACTAAAATAGTGGCAAGGAGACTTCTTAGGAGACTATTACGATTATCCCAAGGTGAGACAATGAGTAGTTGAGAGATTTCGTTCTTCAACCAAATCAGTCTCCTCATGCTCTGTGTTCCTGACATACTCACCTTTTAACAGGTCCTCCTTTGTTACAGGTTTTGCACACGTTTTTCCATCAGCCCAGAATGTTTGATTACTCTCTCTACCTTTCTTCACCTATAGATTTCAACTAAAATCTCCAAGAGTTCATCAAATCCCCTCTGTGATATGCTTTACTGGCTCCCTGTATTTCACCTTACTACCACCTTCATAGTTTACAATAGTATATTGAGTAATAATTTGAGTACTGCCTGTGTCCTCTTTGACTCCTAGGCCTCCAGACCTAAGGCTTAAGCTCCATAAGTGCAAGAATCCTCACTGTCTTGTTTCACACAGTGCCTAGAGCAGTTCCTCCTAGAATATAGCAAGAACTCAATATATATTTGTGGAATAAGTTGACTGAAATTCCATTATGTCATTCTGTGTTACTTTTGGAGGCAACATAGTATGTCGAAAGGTTCTTTAGACTAAAATTGATCAAATCTTGGTCAAATCTTGACTCTATCATATCTTAGATGTTGACCTTGGGCAGGATTATTTATCACTATGATATTTAATTTAATCATCTTCAAAATAAATATTATCTAACATGGTTGTTGCAAAGTTGAAAGGAAATAATTCATGTTCTCTTTTCATATACATCAGGGGAATCTTTGTTTAGCATAAATAACTTTTCTTTTCTCAAACAAAGAAATTATGTAGCCCACCATATTTCCCTTTTTTGCTCTAGCCTGTATGAAGCTCAAACACTAAACTTACCAGAGCAAGCAGTCTAAGTGCCTTAGTTGCGTTAGATGAGATCTAAGAACCTTGGTGATGGCTATCTTTTCTCGGTCTTTCTAGGGTAGTGCTCAGGATAGATAGAAGAATATTCACTGAATAAGCCCTTAAGGACTGAAAGATTCTTCCAACCATTGGCTTTTGCACATATGAAGCAAGTAGTTGACTACTTAGCATGATCTGATAAGCCTAAGCAGAGTTGCAAATAAATATAATTTTTGTTATTCTAATGCTTACTCATTGCCAGAGGATACTGCCACGCAGTATCTAAGTGCTGTAGAAGAAAGTGGTATGATCAATTAGTGATTTGTGCACAGGCACAGGAAGCGGGAATGGTGGCATCTTTATTACATGACTATCATTCCAGATCTTAGAATATATTTCCCTATCACCTGGCCCAATGCATGAAATTCCACCACTGGTGTTCTTTGCCTCTGGGAAGGCAAAGGGAACAGCCTGCGACTTATTAGCAGGCCTCATAGTAAAAACTGGTTGAGAGACAGCTTGGACCTGATGGTAATGGCACATAGCACAAAAATGGCTGCTGAAAGTTCAGAGCATGGAGGAAAAATAAAACTTCCTAGGTGAAGGCTGTATTCAGTGCTTGTCTGAGCCTCCTGGGTTCTCTACACCCTTTAGAAGCCACCACACAGAAGAGATAATGCTAGAGTTGACACTCACCTTGTTGTGTCATTATGTTGTATTCTTAGATAAGTCACCTGAAGCCTGTGGGGCTCCAAAACCGAAAGTCTGTAGAGAAGTATTTATAGATAACTCAGTTTCCACAGACCAGCTAGGAAGACTTCCCTCTCTCCCTCACTCCTCCTGTCCACCCCTTGGTTTCCTCCTTCCCTCCTTTCTAACCTCTTCCCTCCTGCTCCCACTTGTCTCCCAAACTCTTTCATGCTACTTCCTGTCAAAATTCCCAGCTGTGCCCCTCTGTGTCATCAGGATGTGTCCCCTACCCTGGATCCCTTTAGGAGCCTTGATTCAGAAACACTTATGGACTGCAGATGCCAAGTTATTATTCCTTACAAAGAAGCTATTTATCCACTGAGGCTAGCAAATACAAGCTGAAAGTGTGGTTTCCAGTGGAAATCCTTGGAGTAAGATCGTGGGAAGCATCTAGGGGACACAGAGAGCACAAGATAGGCCACTCCCTGGTCTTTCGCCTCCTCTACAATTCTGAGAGCAGCCTGACTGCACCAGGCTAAACATCCCATTCCCTTCTGGACTTACACACACACACATATGCCCACATACACACACAGGCAACACATCCCCAGACTCAGCGAAGATTAGTGTGATCTTCCTTCCTCCCTTAAAACAGGAGTTCTACGAGGAAAAGATGGTGTTTAGCTCACAGAGGGCCTGGCGTTGAGGATGTAACAATTTGGGGACTGACTGAATGAATGCACTGGAAGAACTTTAAAGTCCGCTAATTGAAGCTCCTGGTTTACATTTTATTACATACTATATTGCAAATATTGAACCTGATTTCAGGAGGGGAAAGGCTGCAGAGTGACTTAAGGGCAGAGCTAGGGTTTAATTCTAATCCTTTAGATCTTCAGACAAAAGTTCTTTCTGCTATAGAGAGCTAGAATTCATGAATTTGAACTTTGGCTCTGACACTTCCTAGCTGTGGTAACTTGGGCTTTTCCTTCTATGTATATAAAATTAAGATAATAATAGTACATAACTCATTGATGCCTTGTGAGGATTAAATAGGTTCATCCATTTTTAGCACTTAGAATATTCCAGGTCCATAGAAAAATGTTTAATAAATATTAGATATTATTATTTTGCCTGGCTAACCACTCACTCCTCTCCCTTCTTCCTGTATTTCCATAGCTCACCCAAACCTATTGGTCTTTTTTTACTCCCTTCAACTTTCTCCCTGCTACTTATTAGTCTTGTGACCTTGGGCAAGTGACTTACGCTCTCTGAGACTCATAAGCCTGGCTTACAATAGGTGCTTCCTAGACCTCAATTCCTTTCTACCTCTTCCTACCTTCTTTAGTGCTCTCTTTCATGCAGGAACTTTGGTCTCAAACTCTTTGCCATTTGTTGTGGTCTCCAGTACATGGATTTCCTACTGCCCCACCTTTATTGTGTGTGTGCATACATACACACAAAAGAAAGAAAAAGAAAGAAAAAGAAAGAAAGAAAGAAGAAAGAAGAAAGAAAGAAAGAAAGAAAGAAAAAAAAAGAAAGAAGAAGGAAAAGGAAGGAAAAAGGGGAATAAGGAAGGAAGGAAGGAAGGAAGTAGAAGGAAAGGAAATAAAAGAAAGAGAGAAGAAGAAAGAAGAAGAATAAAGAAGAAAAGAAAGAAAGAAAAGAAGAAGACAGAAAGAGGAAAGAAAGAAGAAGGAAAGAAAGAAAGAGAAAGAAAGAAAGAAGAAAATAAGAAAGAAAGCAACGAAGGATAAGGAAAGGAGGAAGGAAGGAGGAAAAAAGAAGGAAGGAAGGAAGGAAGAAGGAAGGAGGGGAGAAAGAAAGAAGAAGAAAGAAATAGAAAAGAAGAAAGAAAATAAAAAAAAGAAGAGCAAGAATGAAAGAAGAAAACAAATCAGTTTATATTCAGTATTTTTTTAGTATTTACTATGTGTCAGCTCTCTGAGGGGCACTCAGACTGTAAAGATGAACATGACATGGTCTCCACCCTCAAAGGGATCACTTTCTAGCAGAGGAGACATTCACACACACAAGCTATTTATTCCATACCCAGAGCATACGGGAGCTAAGACAGAGAAAAAATATGAATTCTAACCTTATTTAGAAAGAATGAGAACGTGGGAAGGAGAATCAAGGAAGAAAATTAAAAAAGTGTATAGGTCAGAGTTGCAGGGAACAGAGCAGTGTAGAGAACAGAAGAGAGTGCTCCTGGCAGGGCAAGTAGAAAATGTTCAACACAAATGAGGAATATTGGCAGGGGATGAGATTTAGAACGTACCTTGAGTGTGAAGTGCCTGTGGGCTCTCCAGGTGGAGATAGCAGTTATAGCTGGCTAATACCGATCTAGAGTTTAAGAATGAAGTTAGGGATGAGGAGCTGGATTGAGGAAAGATTAACACAGAAGTAAGACTCGAGGCCCTGGGATAGAGGAAACCAGATGGTTAAAGTAGGCAGGGAAGATGCAGTTCTCAGAGGCCCTTCTTTTGGAGCTATGACTGTGGCCCAGCCCAGAGAAGCTTCTAGAGTATTTATTTCGAGAGGAACTCTTAGAATCTCATCAATGCTCCCCTACTCTGTACAATGTGAATTAGAAAAAGATACCCTCTTTGGGCAGACCAAGTACACAAAGATGTCCCTTCTGGGTGGGTACAAAATTACGAACAGCCATTTGGCAAGTAGGACAAGTCTGCCTTTTAGTCTTTGCTTGCATTCTCAGCTGATCCCTTTTGTTGTGTAAGGTATAAGTAGTGCCACCCTACAATGTGGTCTTGAGTACCACGACCAGGTGGCTAGACGCAGGTGGAGAAGGTCATCACTGTTAGTCTGGCTTTCTCTGAGGGAAAGCTACCTAGGTTCTCACACAAGGAGCAGGGCCTCAAGTCTTCTACTTTGGCTGGAAAAAAAATATTTTTTCCAGAATTTTCATGGTTGTTATCCAAAGACCACAAGTTTTGGTATTTCAGGAACTTAAGCAGGAATAAGTTTTCATGATATAATTATACAGCAGTTAAACAAAGACTTTTGGTTTGGGGTCTTGTCCTAAAAACTACCCACCAAAAATGTCTTAGTTGGCTTTACTGAGAAGGTACAAGTACTAAACCATCAGCAGATGTTTATCTGTCTCCCTCACTCCCTAAACCTTTTGTAGCTGGATGAGAGGCTGTCACAGTAGCCCCGGAGTCCAGCTACTCAGAGATGAAGTCAGACTCCCTGGATCCAGGCCTTATAAACTTGCTGCTAGTTAGGTTCATAATCACTGACCTGGGGTGTGGATTGGGGGCTGACTTTAGGGGACTGAAAGTACAAGGTAGGCAACCCAGGCAGAAACTCAAATGCCAGATTTGGGGTCCCAGGACAGTACCATAGCAGTAGCAAAAGGAAGACAAGTTGGATTTGTTTGGGGCTGGTACTATAGACCCAGTCCAAGCCAGATTGGGTTAACTGATTAGGTCAAAAGGGCCCTAACTATTCCAGGAGGAAGGAGGTAAAGGTTGGAATCCAGGTAGGGTCTGATAAGAGAAACTCAGATGTCTTGTTGTCTATAGCTGCTCCCATTAGTCGGTAAGCCACCTATTTCTTGCTCAAGCCAGAGTTGGTTTGAGGGACAGCTAGCATGTGGGTTGAATTTCTCTTCCCTGCCCTTGTCTTAGCTTAGATGAGCATGTAACTGGACACTGGAACTGTCAGCAACAGAATAGGTTGCTTATGACTAGGCATGTAAAAAACAGGAGGCTGATTAAACTCTGGCCAATCATCCCATGAGCTAGGCCCCAAATGCTGGTACTTAGTGCCAGCTCTGGCCTATGGGGCTTACTATGCCTCTGGGAGTAAGCTCTGTGTTGCCACAATTTCTCTTGGCAAGAAGGAGCCCTAGATTTTAAGTCAAGAGCCTCAAGTTCTAGCTCTGGCTTCATGTGACACATTTGAAATATGACTTGGGGCAAATCTCTTCTTTCTCTCTGTGCCTCAGTTTCTCCATATGTAGCATGACAGATTCAGACCCTTCTAGTTCTATTACTCTGTAGCTTTTCAGAGACCTTGACCTGACTTCTTCTTCCATCAGTCCTTTCCCTATCTTTTCTCCCTCTTTGCCTTCTCCTTTCATCTGCATATTCTCTGAGGGACCCTCTGGCCTTAATCTGTGACATTAACTATATCAGGAAAAATTCCTATACTTCAAGAAGGACTTTAAGGAGGTTACATCTTAAACTAGTATTTTTCATACTGTGAGTCACAACCCACTAGTAAATCATGGAATCAATCTGGTGGATAAGAACTGACACTTTTTAAAAGTGAAATAAAATAAAATAGAAAATATCAATGTGCCTGCATATATTAAGGGTATTTTTAGTGAAACTTTTGTTTTTATATTAGGTTGAACAATATATAAAATTACCAATATGTATGTATACACATGTATGTACATATTTGTGTATGTACACATAGACACACAGTGAAGGCATTTACTGGTTTATACTATAAAACGTATACCTTACTATGAGTCACAGTAAAAAAATGTTTAAAAGTCACTGCCCTAAGAAGGAGATAGCCAATGGTGAGCTATGTGGAGATACTGGAAGAGGCGACTATGCAGAGGCCTTTTGGGACCCATCACTTCTCAAATATAGGTAGAGACCTTCTCTATTATCTATATAATCTTCCAATTCTTTTTATATACCAGGTCTGGTGCATTTTCAGTAGTCCTGTCCTCCTCATCAAGACAATAGTGTGCAGGGGACCTTTTCTGCAGAACCATCCATAAGAGGGAAAAAGAGTAATGAGGCCTTCTGAGAGTGGTGATTTGGGGCCTCCATCATTGGTCTTCAGTGTTTGCTGGGCCCGTGGGCCTCCACTCACCCTGATGTGTCCCCTGCCACAAGTAGGGATGCACCACATGGGGCTTTACAGCACCTCCTGTATCTGCCTGTTCTCTCAACATAGATTCTTTTTTGGACAGGAGGAGGGACTCTTGTACTCCCAGAAGAGAATAAAATGTCAACTCTGTTCCCAGTGTTATATGCAACAGAATTGTCATCAGCTCCTTGACAGGTTGGGGAGTGCCAGGGACATGGTTAGAAAGCAGAATGAAGAATATCTGGCCTGCAAGTCTGTTCTGAAGGGAATGAATAAAAGTGACCAGCCAGCTGCTGCAGTTCCTAATCCTCTCAAGACCTGATTCACTGGCAGTTGTTTCCCCTTCTTGGCCTCCCTATGTGAAGAGAACATTGACTACTGTTAAGATGACAAGGTCTTTCTGGCACTGAGTCTGCCACTTTCTCCAATGATTTCCCAAGAAAGAACCTCCGAGGAGAATAAAATAAATCAAAGCTCAGATGCCTGACTTGTAATGTGAGTTTAATGAAAGAGAATGGCCAGTAAGCCTCTAACTCCTTCTCAGGCACTGAGATAACCTTTCTTGTTTATCATCATAGATTTCCATGTAAAAAGGGTAAGCAATGGCTGGGCTAGAAATCATGGGAAAATTACATAAGGAAATCTTAATCCCTGAATATCTATTCCCCCGCCCCAGGTTTTCAGGGTTTCAGTCTTCCGTCCTGCCTACCTCCTTATGTTTAAATCCTTCAAGATCCACCTAACTTCTACATCTTCTGTTTAAAATTTCTTTCCCCATCCTAAATTGTGCATCGTCATTCTCCAACTGCCATAACACTTTTTCTGCCCTTTTATAATTCTCATACTTCTGACTCATATATTATATAC